>NW_025064914.1:167700-194091 GCF_019112545.1 Guyanagaster necrorhizus
CTTGGCATTGCTTACTGGATAAAGTTAGAAGAAAAAGAGAAAGCCTTAAGAAAACTGGTTTGCATATATGCAGTAATATGTAGTCGAGCTGCCCGAGCAGTGGGAATACTGCTTTTCACCAGCATTTCGACAATTGAGACAGCTGCTGCAAGCATGGTGCAATGGTCCGTTGTATGGAATAAGACGGTTGACTTGTTTACGCGACAAGACAGGACTCCCAGTACTATTTGTGACTATAGATCCGCGACATAGGTTTGTACTGGCAATCTGTGCGAGTTAACGTAGTTAGGCAAACATGCCCGCCACAACGATAGAGGTCGAATATACAGCCGGTCATCGACGTCCCAGTTATTGGCTGACCATCTTTCCAGAGGATCAGATTGCTGCCTTATTCGTGAGGGTCTAAGCTTCGAAAGTTGTAACGGCATTCATTCAAACTGTTAGTTTGAGAGCAAGTTTGACTTTCCTGTTTCGAAATGTAACTAAGGGCTAATGTGATGACAATAATGGAAAAACAAGGAGTAACGAGTAGATATTGAATATGAACCATCATTGGTATCATCAGATCGCTTCCAGAACTTGTATTTCCTCTACGATTCCTTGTCCCCATGATAGTCCAAATCCTGCATCTCAAACGTATAAATATTGTTTTTTCGATCGTGGATTTTCACAGCATATGTGGCGAAGTTTGATGATACATGCAACCTAGGCCTTTCAGGTGGTAACGGCGCGAAATGCAAGGCTAAAATGCGCCTATGGATTTGACTTGCGGTCGTTCTCACTGGGTCATCTGCGTCATAGCCATAGGAACGAGAAACCGCATTTATTTGAAGATCCCAGAGATTCGGCCAGGATGACATGAAAGCTTGTAATATTCTATCCTACGAACACAATTAGCCGTCGGACAGATCATGTCTGGGACGAAGTGAGCGACTCACAATGGCATTGTTTTCTTCTACTCGAACTCTCGTTTCGTCAGCGCAGACATGTAATGATTTCAGACCGCGGCAAAGAGCCAAGGCATCTAGCATAGGATGGTCCAAGCACCATGCTCCGCTATAGCGGGGCTCAATGTGAACTGTCGTCAACGACGAAGAATTCGAAGAGATAACGATCGGAAGAAGGGATGCGATATGGAGGTTGTCCGTTGTTGGGCCTACCAATATGTTAAGTGAGAGTTCACGAAGCCCTGTATAGGACGAGAGATACGACAGTAACGCCAAAGTGGGCATGTGATATGAGAGAGACACCAAGCATATTCCATACTCCTGCAATCCGTCCCACAATACATCGGGTACGTTAATAAGCGTAGTCAAGCTCTCCAGGTGACGCAAATGAGGTATGAATTTTGGGATTTCGTATGGGTATAACTCGCAGAGCATTTGACCGCCTATCTTCAGTGTCTTCACCGTACTGTACGTTCCCGTAGGCAAAGAGCTAAACAACCATGAAATTGATCCACTTTGATCGTTGTCGATGCTCTGGCTCCAGACGTAAGCATCTATACTTTCTATGTCTGGATTGCAGCCCAGGAAAGTAATGAGTTCGTTGCTTCTTTGGCCCCGATAGCTGATATGTCGAATGTGACGAAATGGAGACAAGGGTATGTCCCAGTGGCCGTAACGGTTTATCATCAGCCTGGACAAGAGGGGTAGATTTCCGAACCGTTCAAACATCAGCTTAGCATATTTCGGTCCCGAATTCTTGCTACTGTTCCAACTGAGATGGGTGATCAATATCAGTCAAGTTCGTCAAAATCTTACAAAACTCACAATAACGATTTCAACGAAACCATAAATGGAATAGCTTGAAGGAAGAGGGCATCCAAAGAATGCAGTGTGCTCTCTCTCAGTGCGAACCAAGAGAGACAAAGCCGGAGCTTTGTGGGCAGATAGAGGGAAAGACGAATGATGTGTTGCGCCAATTTCGGACCCGAAATGAGTGATTTAAGAAAGATGGAAGCTGAGCTAGAGTGTCGCCTCCAAGATAGATCGACGCAGACTGATTCAAAGACGAGAGGTGTGGCGACATCGCGGAGTAGCTGGCATGTCCTTCGAAGGTGCCGACGAGTTCGACTATCTGCCTGCATGCTGGTTAGTTTCTTTCCGGCAGTATAAGGTGGTTGTTACTTCAAGGGCAACCCTGTTCAGGATTTCGTTTGGCACTGAGAGCAGCATCGCAGACGAGCGACAATGATCACAAGGAAAGGTTGCCACACAAAGAGAGGCGCCCCGGGACAAAACACCCAAGTTCTAGCTGGCCGTTTGATCCGACAGTCCGGCAACAAGCGGTATCAGATGCCGACCTCTCACGATTGGCAGACGACCATAGCTGGTAGTAGTTATTGATCTGCGCCGACAATTTTGCACTTTTGAAGACACTTTATTTGCATAACACGAATAACAAGTATGATAAATAAGGCTAAGCGTTGACATAGTAATGTGGAGGTAACAGGAGGGAAATTTGAGAATTTGGGAAATCAGGTGACATGACCGGATAATAAAACATGCACGGGTCATATGATCAGTATCAAAGAAGAAATAAGGAAAGATAATGAAAAACGTCATTTGCTGGAGCGAGATATAGGTACCGCTGATTCTTCTCTGAGATGTCCCTTCCTCCAAAGTCAGAACCTCTGTCCATTGGCTTATACCAAAAACAGCGCGGTATGGAGATGGACCTCGCTGAGTTAATTAATACGTGTTATGAATTAGCGGAGGCAGCCAATACTTCCTGGGACCCACGATAAACAACTCTGCTGGGAGTCCGAGCAGAGAAGTTGAAGGACACGAAGTAGGATTATACGAAGGCGTCGGGAGATGGCACGGTACGACTGGGAGCGGATGAGAAGCCCCAAGAGTCCGACAGAGAGCCATCAGCAGCAGCGCTCGTCGAAGGGACTGGGGATAGCTTATGCTGGGCAGTAGCGGGAAGCATACGTAGGGGTAACACGGTGCCACTGCCAAGGTGTGCGCTGGCGTTCGACGCACGGATCTGGTGCATTGCAGTGGCTCGTTTTGTGCCATCTCATATTCGCCGGCTTCGCCGTTGTGAAAGCGTCGTGAAAGTACAGTTAACGTCGCTGCAGACTATCTTCCTGCTGAGAAAATAGCGATAAGGATGCTGAGTGACTAGTAGAGATTAAACAAAGGACTTACTGACTTCAGTTAATATGGTGTCGCAACTCGGATCTCTGTAGCATCATTCGCGGACACTTGGGGCATTTGTACATTCTTGGCAGAGAAATTAATTTTCCATGTCAGTGAAGGTAGAAATAAGACATACACTTTTTCCTGTTCTTCCTTCGTCCAATGGAGCGGCTTATGGCTTTTCAAGTCGCCCGTCTTGGTAAATACTCTGGTGCATTTGTCCCAGGTATACGTGCGGCTGGAGGAAGCGACGGTCCGTGAAAAGAGATGTAACTCGTCAAATAAAGCCCTCAGAGAATGACGCCCACTCACGACCATGTATGAGTGACAGAAGGTGTAAATGAAGTGGAAGGTTGAGACTAGGTAGACAAAATGAAGAATGACCTTGCTCTCCCAAAGAGATGCTTAAATATTCGATGGCATCTCAATTTGGAACGAGTCAGATTTGGGACTATTGTCAGGCTTGGACCTTGTTGAATGTCGAGGATTCAGTCCTACGCCCTTTCGTCGGGATATCGGTCCATTCCCTCTAATTTCATTTACGCAACAATTGTGCGATTATTTCATATTCCCGTCCGGTTTCTTTTCGTTCGCACCTCAGTCTTTTACCACTACAACGAGTGAAGGCTGAGGTGTATATCTTACTTATACTGCTACATATTGATTATTTACCTTACTGTTAGATTTGTTGTATTCTAACATTGAAGCACGGAGAAAGGGCATTCTTGTCCAAGTCAAAGGATCGACTATTTCCAAGACAATGAAAACCCTGGCCGTTTATTTGCGAAGAAAATGACTATGGATGCGATGATGGAAAGAATACAGAGACATTTTAGTTCGTAAAAGGGAAAAGGGTCATTATGAAGTGGAGGATGAGAAGGAGCCCTCCGTTTGGGTCTTTCTTTTCTTGGCAGGGATGTGCTTCCAACGATAGGTGGAGCGAGCAGGGTGGTCACTGCCTCAGAACTAGGGCCTCTCATAAAAGACAACCAGATCAATGAGACAAAAGAAGATGAGATACTGCAAATTAATCATTGGGACCTGCAATATAACATTTAAGTCAACTGCAGCGCATGGTGAGAGTCTGTTCACTAGGGATAATTGGTCCAAAGAGTGTTTGACATCCCATGTTATACAGATGCTATAGCCGGATCGATACCTCTGGCATCCGAGCCCCCAGGGTCACATATATGCCACAATAAAAGGTCAAAGAAAATCAGGAACATAAGTTCCCTGTACCCAATGAATAGTAAAAGTTTATACCATGCCAAGACTCACCTGGACTTGTAGTTGGCATCCTTTCATGGAAAAGTAGGCTGTGTCACTGCAAGTACTAGTGTTATCCCTACATGAATCCACCAGTCTTTCCATCACTGAAGAGGTTTGAGAACAAGCCAGAATTGTCGAAATGTGGGTGACCTGTGTGTGCCAAGCTATAAGATGTCAGATGGATAAGTAATAAGTTGAAATGTAGTCACAATGTTTTTAATGTTGAAATATGTGTCATGTTTATGATAAACCTATATAGCATCCTGGTATAGTTTCCTCCATCCACTCCCATATCTTCTCAACTTCATATAAGTCATTGCCAAATTCTGCTGTTTCTGTATCATTACTAAACAGATATGTCCCCCTTTTTCCATCAATCAATTTCCTCATTCAATGCATGAATCAAAGTCGATAATGACCAGTGTACTATCGGCATTGAGTAGAATGTTGCTGGGATTGATATCATTCTGGATGATAATCAGAGATATGCCTATTACCACACTCATAAATAAACTCCCATGTACTAAGCAAAGACCATGAATGTGCTCGATATCTTTCTTGATCTGATCGATTGAGAATTTGATATCTGATCTTGGAATTACACCCTCTCAACTGCATCATCTGATGCTTGCCCATACTACTTGAAACAGAGCCTGACCATTAAACCATCCTTATTAACATAGTCCTAATGCTGCACCATATTCTGATGAGGGTGATACTGCACCATATTTTGATGAAGGTGCTTCATCAATGTCTTGCAGATGTGAGCCTCCTGGATCATATATGGCCAAATGACAGACTTGTTGAGATCCTCTGGATTAAAGTGGAACATCACACCAACCTTGATATAGCTGTCATAGGGCAAAGATTCAGAGGCATGTACTAATTCCAGTGGCAGAGCAGTTTGATATAGGGAACATGGTACAATGAGCCTCCTCATCTTCACCATGAGGATGTCGAGAGGGAAATTGAAGGTAAAAGAAGTTGTCCCCATCCAATGAAAGCAGTTCTTGTAGATGGAACAGTGAGTCAGCTGTAACATCCATGATTGCGACATTGTGAACAAGGCACTGTTGGCAGTCAGTGGGTTCAAGAGTGGTCATCAGGTTTCCTGGATGAAGAAGATTAAAGTGCAGAATCAATAAACAACTTGCTGAAAGAAAACAAGTCAAGCAATATGAGGGCATATCAATCGACAATTGTGATTTGGACATGGATTTCATCAGAGCTTGAGAGGCCTGGAAGCATGAGCATCTCAGACAAAAGAAACATGCCTTGTCCTGAGAACTGAGGGCATGCTTTTTCATCCAACCAAGAATATGTTTGATACCAGCTACAAGTTTCAGGTGTTATGATTTTTCCTTATTTTTTCCCTTTTTTTCTCAGTATTAACCCCTATTTATGCTTAGTCAGGGCACTAGACCAGTGCTTAAGACCATGGGACTGGCTTAGTCATCACAACAAAGTCCAGTCAATTATTGTCTTTTGACATGGCAACAACACTCAACAATGTACAATTACTCTTTTATGGATGGTAGTGACACCCAAGGACAAAGGACATGACAACCAAGGACAGACACAATAGGTAGAAGTATTTATATCAATGACACCCTGTAGTATATAAGAAAGCTTGCTCTTGCTGGTAATCTCCAGCTTCAAGCTAAAGTTTATTCATACTCATTCTACTCTTGAGCTATCTTCTTGCATCTTGAAGCACCTTAATCACAGAAGTACATCAGTGGACTCTAGTGGAAGGCTTGAATGCAAAGTCACACTAGTTTATCATGTGTTCCAGATCACATGCAGCTTGAGCCTAACAATTAGCTTGAAGCTTCATCTTCCCTTTCCTCATGCACTATAGTGTGAAGGAAACTGAATGCCATCCATCAACTCATCAGACTTCAACTTTGATCATGAGTTCTTTGAACTTCTTGCCTCCATCATTGGAACATTGTCAGGATTATTGGTGATCATACAGCTGTGCCATGGATGCCAATCAATCACAGCCTGGGCAGTTAGACACTATCAGGAATTTCAAAACATCTGCCACATCCTATGAAACATAACCCCTGACCTCCCACTCTGTGACATCCCTGAATCTTGAAGAACATCCCACCAGCCTCCAGAGCACCTCTTACCCAAAGCCAGGCCTAGCAGCCTGCATCAAGAGGATGTTCAAGAAGAAGAAAGACACAGATACCCTCCCTGATGACCAGACAGCTGAGGCTGCAACCCTCATCTCACAGGGTTCCAAAATCCATGGATCCCACCCCCTATCTCTAACCATGAGGACAGAGACCTCCCTGCAGACTTCTTTAATGACTTGCCATCCTCTGACTGATCCACTGCCACCAGGATCCCTGGGGTTGGAAACCATGCTCAGGACTCCCTTGATGCCACTAGAGTGGCTCCAGAATCCTGAGGAGTTTTGCCACACTCAGGACATGACTCACTCTACACAACTCTGAGTGGAAGCCCTGCTCTTTTGGTCTACTCCAACTACAGTAGTCATAGGATGGGGATGCCAGAAGAGCAAGGCAACTGAGAAAAGTAAGAACTGGTAGCATGAGACAGGATCATCCATGAACTATTCTCTGACTGGGACTTTCAGGTCCCATTTAATTATGATGCAGCACTCTGACAGCAAGAGCAGCAATGAGAAGAGCATGTCTGGACTGACCCTGAGCAAGCTCAAGAAGATCTTGTGAAGCATGCCTAGACAGAGGCTCAGCAAGAGTATGAAGAGGCAGAAGAAGATGGGTGATGATGACAGTAGCAGTGGGAGGCTGAAGCTGCCTGCCTGGGAAGTGGTTTCCCAGGCTGATATGGTCTCTGATCTGAGCTCTCAACTCCTGTCTTCCAAGAGTGCAGCACAACTGAAACAGACCCCTGAGCAGGACCTTACAGCCCTGTCACCCCAAGTGAGGCCAAGAGAAGGGACAACAATGGTACACTCTATCTCCCTTGATGCACTATCACCCCTGAGACTCTTGAGTATCCCCCTTCCCAATGCACCCCCAGCTCTGACACTTTTGGCTCAGATAATGAGTCCATTCTCTGCCTCTATAGGCTATGAGTACCTCTCAATGCCCATGTCTCTGACCATGCTCTCTGGCAATTCCTCAGAAGTTGAATTGCTGAACAGTTTCTCAACCTGGAGTTCTATAGAAACTTCTGAGTCTATAGTGAGGACCTGGCAGCAGTATGAGCATATAGTGGAACTTGATATGACACTGAGGTTGGAGCTGGTCCCCAAGCAGGTCTATCCACTATCCCCATTCCCCTCAGTTCTGAGGCCAGGCCCAGCATCCAGCCCCACCAGCTCCCTGGCAATGATCAAACCTTCTGTGGGAAGCATCTTTGACCAGCCCATCAGTTCCCTCCTCAAGGAGGAAACCAAAGATGATGAGGTTGAGGATGATGAGAAAACAGAGAGCAGCAAAGGCTCTTATAGGCTTGAGGACTTCATGACATATGCCAAAGAGGATGTCAATGAAGAAGCACTAAGGGAGGAAATCCAGAGACACCAGACTGAAGAGTACCAGGACTTATATGAGCAAAGGGTAACTTTTCTATGATGCAATGCCAAATGGCTGATGACACAGATGAGACAATTATATATTCATGCAGATCCAGATGAGTGGCAGAATATTCTATAATATTCTGCTATGAAATATACTATTGACACTTACAACACCAGACACCTGGAAGACCAGCTCCATGAGCTGCCACCATACAAATCAAGGTTTGACATCTGACCAATGCTATGGTCACCATCCATCACTCTAAAATGAGCTATGTATATGGCTCTCTTGGTACAAAGCCAGTATTTATACTCCATGCTGTCTGTCTGATCCTCAGCAAGCTGGCTCTCTTGCTCCAGGCCCCAACTGATAATCCAGCCAATCAGGGTCCAAAATCTATGGACTGGAAGGGGAAGCTGACTTCTTAGCATGCAGCCACCACCAGATAAGGCTACAGGGAGTAGGACTGATAAGAAACTGGTCTGAGATGATCTAGAAGCAGTCTAGCTAGAATTCATGATCTGAGATGGAGTAATCATATGAAAAGAAGCTGTATCACAGGGAAGCCCTGTCACTGATGATGGCTCCCTACATTCATTCTCCAGGCTGCCAGCCAACTGGCACTGCCTCCTCCTTCAATGAGTGGCCCAATCCAATGGGATCCCTCCCTGAAAACACCACTGTTCTTCAATGCCAACCCAACTTACTTCAGAAGCCCTGACCCTTCAAAGGAGCCTCTGATGACATCGACTGCTTCCTCATGGACTGCAAACAGTAATTCAAAGTGTACACTATCTATCTTGGAACTGACATAAACCATATCATCTTTGCTATCTCATATCTAGAGGACAAGGCAAAAATGTGGTGGATCCTGATTTCCCCCAACTTCTGCTCCACTACAAGAGAACACTATCAATATCCCTCATGGATAGTGTTTAAACAAATACTAAACAATAACTTCATTGACTCCATGGTTCAAGAAGTGCATAAGCAGAAGATCAAAGAATGGAAGATAGGAGATAAAGTGACAACTAACTATTTCAATGAGCTGAAGCAGCTCACCAAGCTTGCCAGAATTTGGGATGACATAGCTGATGATGGGAGGATGGTCAAGGCCCTCAAGAGAGGATCCCTGCTCTTCTATATCATGATGATCTCAGCCATCAGAAAATTCATTCCAAAAGGCTATGATGAGTGGAAGGAATAGATCATTGAGATGTACAGGAAGCAGCAGTGGCAGAAGATGGAACAAACCAACCTACAGGACTACTGAAAGCTGAACCAACCCTTGGCCTCAGGGTCCAAAATCAGTAGTACACCTAATACTACCAAAACAGGATTGTTGATAGCCAGCAACTCCTGTGGCATGCAGAAGACAGGAACCAGGACTATATACACAGAGGCAGAGAAATCCATAGACATAGATTGATTAAAAAAGGAGAGCAAATGTTTCAACTGTGGCCAGAAGGGTCACATGTCAAAGGATTGCCCAAAGAAGAAGTGGACCTGTGAAGACATCAGAGCACAAATCACCAAGCTGCAGAAAGAAGCAGAAGAACTTGGTACTAAGATGAAAATCAAGGAAGTAAAAGACAGGGTTGACCAGTGAGTGATTCCACTGGATCAGCCAAAGAACTCTATGGTGTGCAACCAACAGCTGCTGGATGGACTGATAGTACCTTTGTAGCTACCACTATGCCTAAATTATGTGTGCATTCAAATATACCTGAATCAATCCCTATTTTTCACACCAAAGAATCACAGAAAGAAAAAACTCAACTGCCCATAGGCTGAACAGGGAGAGAGACTCCCACTAAATGGCTCAAACCATTTGATACTGAATAGACCTGGAGGACCATCAGGAAACCCAAGACAGAAGAAGCAGTGAAAGCTGTACTCTAAAACTTGGTACACAAAATCTGAGTTGAGGAAGTCATTGATGAGATGATTGAGGGTGTTAGATCCAAGTTGCATATGACTATAAACACATGATAAACTAACAGAACCTCATACTTCGGGTTAGACTGTTAGAGTTCACTGATGTGAATGGTAGCTGTGATGCATCAAGATCTTTAGGATTGGCTTGAGAGGAAGTGGTGTGAAAATAAATTTTAGCTTGAAGCTGAAGATTACCAGTGAGAGTGAGCAGTCTTAAATACTGTACAAGGTTTGCTAATAATACTATGACTAATTGTGTGTTTCTGAGTCCATTGTGCCCATTGTCCTAGGGTGTTGCTACTATATATAAAAGGTTGATTGTGTGTCATCAGGTAACACTGTTGCATTGAAAGACAATGACAGACTTGGCTAGTTGTGATGACTAAGCTTTGTCCCACAGTCTTAAGCACTCATTCTAGCACTCTGACTAAGCATAAATAGGAGTTAATCCAAGAGAAAGATGGAAAATTGTAACATTACCCCCTCCTTAAGACCATTGTTCTGATGGCTTAATTTAGGGATAATTCATAGTCTCATATGGCATTGTCAGCATTCATCAGCTTTTCATTAATCCACTGGTTAGATTCTGGCCCATAACCCTTCCAACTAACTAAGTAGTCTATAGTAGTTATTATTCCACCATCTCTTGCCTTGACTTTTCATAGTTTATAGTTTAAGACTTCATCAACTTCATAGTGTTTCTCATTGTCAATCAGGTCAGAGGGTGAATGTTATGATTTTTCTTATTTTTCCTCTATTTTTCCTTCTCAACCCCTATTTATGCTTAGTCAAGGCATTAAAAAACAAGTGCTTAGGACTGTGGGAAGGGCTTAGTCATCACAACAGAACAACTTTGCCATGGTTCTTCAATGCAACTGACATTTAAACAACAGATATACAATCAATCTTTTATGTACAGTAACAATGCTCAAGGACAATGAGCATCTAGGACAGAGGAGCATACAATAAATATGAGTATTAATAGTGAACCATGTACCATATTTAAGGAGGCTCATTCTTGCTGGTAAATTCCCAGCTTTGAGCTAAAGTTTATAACTACCATTCTACCTTGAGTCAATCTTTGATCTTGTGACACACCAAGCCAGATATGCATCAGTGAACTCAGCTGATCCCTTGAAGTGTGAAGGGACACCTGTTTATCATGTGTATTAGTTCATGTGACACTTGGACCTAACAATTAGCTTGAAGCTTCATACTTCCCTTTCTCAAGCCCAATTGTGCTGAGAAATCAAATGCCCCCATCTAGCAATGACAACCCAGATTTTGACCATGAGTTCTTCAAACTCCTCTCCTCCATCATCAGAACACTGATTGGCTTATTGGTGATCATCCAGCTGTGCTGGAGATGCCATTCCATCACTGCCTGGACTATTAGACATTATCAAGAATTTTAAAACATTCAGCATATTCTATGAAATGTAATCCCTGATCTTCCTCTCCATGACATCCCTGAATCCCAATGAATGACCTATGAGCCTCCAGAGGCTGGGCCTAGTGGCATACATCAGAGGGATGGTCAAGAAGAAGAGGGAAGACAGTACTTCCCTTGATCTGAAAACTGGGACAATAGCATCCCAAGAAGGTATGGAATCCTTGTATCAGGAAATCCTCCCAAGGCCCAGAACATCACAGAGGACTTCTTCCAGCAGTCCCCCTCCTCCTCTTCTGCCTTCCTGACCTATGAGATTGCCAACCATATCTGGGACTCTCTCGATGCCCCTTAGATGGCTCCAAGATCCCATGCACCAACACCTGGCAGTCAGTCTCATGGCTCCCATTCCCCCACAGCCATCAGTGCCCAGGTGGGGGAAAATATCACCAATCAGCCCAATGATGAGCAAAGGCAGCAAGAACAATGGGAGGAAATAGTATGATGATACTTCCCAACCTGAGACTTTACCATCCCCTTTGACTATGATGAAGCCATCCAACAAGAAGGACATAGGCAGAGGAATGAGCTGCAGCCAGTATGCCATGAGCCTGAAGGAATCACAGTGGAAGAGTCTCAGAGGAGGGTGGCTGCCAAGTATGATGAGCAGAACAGAGACCACTAGTGAGAAGTGGAAAGAGAAAGACTGGCCAGGGCTGACATCTCCAACTGGTACAGACTCTGGCCAGAGGTCACCAGTGTACTCATGCCAGTACAAGCAGACCCCTCCCTCTCCACCCCTATTTTTAGAGAACCCAGCACTTCACAAAGTGGAACACCCAAATACTGGGCCAACAGAACTCATACCAGGCAGGGACATAGACCTCCAACCCTGCAATATCTCCCTTCCTGATGAACCCCTAGTGCTGATTCTGTATTCAGAAGTGACAAATCCATCCTTAGACACTATGGACTCTGAGTCCCTGATAACACCCATATCCCTGCCCACATGCTCTGAAGATTTCTCAGAAGTCAGGTCATTGGACAGCTTATCAATGACAACTACCAGCAGAATGTCCACCTCTATTGCAAGTGAGTGGAGGCAGCAAGAGCAACTGGGGGAAACTAGTATGACTCCAACATCAGCAGCCAACCTGCTGCTGCCTATGACAATACATCAAGTCCTGCAACCACTGGTCCAACCGCTGGCTCAAGCACCCAGCCAGGGCAGTGAAGCAATGATACAACTAGACAAGACTGGGAGTTTCTATGACCTGCTTGCTGCTTTCCTCCTTGAGGAGGAAGGGGATGACGAGGACACAGAGGAGACTGAGAGTAGTGACCCACTCCACCCTGGGGGGGGATTCACATATGAGACAACAGATGAAGAAGAGCTGGAACAGGAGATAAAGAAAGCAAGGATGCAGGAGTATCAGGAGTACTACCTGCAGGGGGTAAACTTTTTATGGCATGATGCTACTTGGGTAGCATCACAATTAGGACAATTATATTTGCATTCCACCACTGACGAGCAAACAGAAATCCTGAGGTATGCAGCAACAGACTATGCTGTGACCCAATACAACAAATGGCATCCCAAGGATCAGGTTCAGAAACTGCTGGCATATCAGATGCTGGCACAAATACAACCAATGCCATCTACACTGCCCATACTCTCTAAATGAGCTGTGTACACAGCCCTATCCATCTGCAGCACCCTTTTGCACTCCACCCCATCAGCCCAATCAACAGCAATCTGGCTATCATAGACACAACCAGTGCCAAATGAAAAACCAATTGGCTACTGAAACCCATAGACTGGCTGAGGCAGCAGACTCCTGAGGGCACAACCTCCATCTGATGAAGCAACAGAGAGTAATACAGGAAAGGAACTGATTTGAGATGATCCAGAAGCAGTCCGACTAGGCTTCACTATATGAGATGGGGTAATTGTCTGAAAAGAAGCATTACCCTGTGGGAGCCCTGTCGCTGATGACAACTCTCTCCATTCATTCCTGGGGCCTCCACATGAGTGGCAGTGACCCCTATTTTCTGACTGGCTGAACCCAGTGGATGCTCTGCCCCATGATGCAGCTGTTCTTCAATGCCAACCTGACCTTCTATGAAAGCCCCAACCCTTCAAAGGAGCATCTGATGATATCAACTGATTTCTGGTCAATTGTGAACAGTATTTCGAAGTGTACATCAGATACTTGGGCATGAACATGAACAAAGTCATTTTTATGGCATCATACTTTGAGGAGAAAGCCAAGACCTGGTGGATCCTGATCTCACTGAACTTCTGATCATTGACTTGGGAGCATTACCGGTATTCCTCATGGTTGGTCTTCAAACAGATGTTAAATGACAAGTTCATTGATCCTGTGGTACAGGAGGTCCATAAGCAGAAGATCAAGGAGTATAAAATGGGAGATAAAGTGGCAACAGACTACTTCAATGAGCTAGAGCATCTAGCAAAGCTTGCTGGGTTCCAAGATGATGTGGCAAATGATGGGTGAATGGTCGAGGCCCTCAAGCAAGGGGTTTTCCCTTCATACATCATGATGATTTCCACAATCGGTGTCAAAATGTTGATGCCTAATGGTTATGATGAGTGGAAAGAATGGATCGTCAAGATGTACAAGGAATGACAAAGGCAGAAAGTGAAATCAACAACACTACAAGAATACTCCAAGAAGTCAACACCACCAACTCCAAACAAAACATCAGGGACAACTGCCAGAAAATCACTGGGACCCTCTATGGCCTCCAGCTACGGCACTCAGAAGACTGGGACTGGAACAACATTCACCAGGGTGGGAAAGCTGATGGATGTTGATCGCATGAAGATAGAAGGAAAATGTTTCAATTGTGGACAGAAGAGGCATATGGTAAAAGACTGCCCAAAGAAGAAACAAACCCAGGAAGACATCCATATGCAGATTGCTGAACTACAGAAGGAAGAAGAAGAACTCAGCACAGAAACAAAGGTGGAGAAAGTAAAAGATGGGGTCAGTCAGTGAGCAATTCCACTGAACTGGCCAATGAACTTCATGGTGTGCAACCCCTAGCCACTAGTTGGACTAATAGTATCTCTGTAGTTACTTCTATGCCTACTATGCATTCGAATATACTATGAGCCATTGAAATGCACACTAAAGAATCACAAGAACAAACTCAAATGCCTCTGGGCTGAACAGGGGCAGAGAGCCCCACTACATGGCTCAAACCATTCGACACTGAATGGACTTGGAGGGCAATCAGAAATGCCAAAAATGAAGTGGCAGCCAAAGCTGTATTAAAAAATTGGGTCCACTGCACTAGGGTCAAAGAAGTAATCAATGAGATGGTGGAAGGAATGAAAAAGGCAGAACAATGCTGAGCCCTAGAATGGCTTGATGAGCTCCAGGGACCATGAAGTTCATTTGGTGAACTAAGACAACCGGATGGGACCTGATCACTAAAGCCCAAATCAAGACACTCACATCACGATCTGTTCATGCAGTAACAGCCCTAATTGACAGTGGTTGCATAGGGAGCTCTATTAATCATGCTTTTGTCAACAAGCACCAACTTCCAACCTGAGCCACAGCAGCCCCGATCCCAGTTTACAATGCCGATGGCACAAAAAACCAGGCAGGCTTGATTACTGAATTTGTAGAGCTCAGGCTCACAATCGGTGACCACTCAGAACAAATCAACTTAGCTGTCACAGATCTCAGGATCAAGGAAATCTTTCTTGGTCATGATTGGCTCATATGACACAATCTGTTAATTAATTGGAAAACCAGATGAATCACATTCACCAGGTGTTGCTGCTGAAGAATCCCATTTGAACTTCCTGATGAAGACCCTGAGGATTGATGAGATGAAGAAATGGAGGATGGAGAAACAATTTTGGTCATAGACCTGCAGTGGGAGATACAAATTTGGGCAATGCATCATGCCAATAATTTGGCTGCTAAAGCCAATGAACAAAGGGAAGAAAAAATATTTGAGGAGATTGTACCTGACTGGGTATGCGACTTTAGGGATCTGTTTGAAAAGGAAAGTTTTGACAAGTTACTGAAACCCAAACCCTGGGATCATGCCATTGAACTCATCCTGAACACAAATGCTAACCTGGATTGCAAAACTTACCCACTCGGTAACAATAAACAACAGGAGCTTGACAAGTTCCTGGATGAAAACCTATCCAGCAGATGCATCAGGCCATCCAAATCCCCTATGGCCTCACCATGCTTCTTCATTAAAAAGAAGGATGGTAAGCTCCAGCCAGTTCAGAACTACTGGAAGCTCAACAAAATGACCATCAAGAACTGCTACCCCCTACTGCTGATATCTGAATTAATGGACAAACTCTGGGGTGCCAAATACTATATGAAACTTGATGTCAGATGAGGATACAATAATGTCTGCATCAAGGAGGGAGACAAATGGAAGACAGTGTTCAGAACAAACCAAGGGTTGTTTGAGCCAACAGTCATATTTTTTGGGCTTACCAACTCCCCGGCTACATTTCAATGCATGATGAATGACATATTCAGAGACCTCATCGCCACCAGAAAAGTCACTATCTACCTTGATGATATCTTAATCATGTCCAAGATGAAGGAGAAACACCAAAAGCTAGTATGACAAGTATTAGCCCTCATGAGGAAACACAGACTATTCCTCAAAGCTGAAAAATGTGAGTTTGAGGTGCTCAAAACAGAGTACCTGGGGGTCATCATCTCAGAAGGAAGCATTCAAATGGACCCCATCAAGGTTGCAGGAGTAACTGAGTGGCCGGAACTGACAAGGAAGAAGGAACTGCAATCATTCCTCAGGTTCACAAATTTTTACTGATGCTTCATCCAGGATTACAGAAAAGTAGTTCACTCAATGATGCAACTCACTGGCAATGCCCCCTGGACATAGGGGCTTTCCCAACAGAGCACCTTCAATGACCTAAAGTGCTGACTAGCTGAGGATGTTGTACTTGCTATTTCAATGCAAGAAGGAAAGTTCTGAGTTGAGGTGGACTTGAGTGAGGGAGCTATTGGGGCCATCCTGTCCCAAGAACAAAACAGTAGATGGTGACCAGTTGCATTCCTATCAAAAGCGCTCACCATAATGGAACAGAACTATGAAATATATGACAAGAAACTCCTTGCCATCATGCTTGTGCTGGAGGAATGGTGACATTATCTGATCAGAGCAATTGAGATCTTCAAGATCTGGACTGACCACCAGAATCTCCACTATTTCCAACAACCCCAGAAGTTAAATCGCTGACAGGCAAAATGGGTCACTGAACTGAGTCAATATCAATACATGCTTCATCATAAAGCAGAGACCACCAATAAAAAGGCTGACCTGCTCAGTCAAAGGGCTGACCATGATCAGGGAGGGGCCAATAATGAAGGAGTAACCCTACTATGCCCAGAACATTTCAGAGCTATGATCATGCTGACAGAAGAGAAGATTCATGAATGCATCAAGAGCACAACCCACAATAGCCATAAATGAGACCAATGAGTTGCCCCATCTCTCAATCATGAATGTGAAATGACAAAGGAAGGAGGGTTGATCTGCTATGATGGGCAAATCTATATCCCAAGAGATCATGGCCTTTGAGGCAAAATCATTGCAACCTGCCATGACCATGCTACAGTTGGTCATCCTGGCATAGCCAAAACCAAGGAACTGATATTATGGGAATACTGGTGGCCCAAGATGGACAGTGACATTACTGCATATATCAGGGCATGCAAAGTGTGTCAATGAGAAAAGGCATCAACACAGGCCTGGGCTGCTCCCTTACATTCAAATGAGGTCCCATGATCACAGGGCTACTGGACTGTAATAGATATGATGTGATCATCATCATTGTCGATCAATTCTCAAAAGCAATCATCCCAATCACTTGTTGAACTGAGTTAACTTCAGAAGGTTGGGCAAAAATCCTACAGGATGAGGTCTACACAAAATATGGCATGCCACAAGTAGTCATCTCAGACAGGGGACCACAATTCATCTCCAAATTCCTAGATGACTTATACTGACTCTTACACATTAAGCAAAACACTTTGACTGCATACCATCCACAGACCAATGGACAAACTGAAAGAGCTAATCAAGAGGTTGAGAAATATCTTTGACTCTTCATTAACTACAGACAAGATGATTGGGTTGAATGGCTGGCTCTCGCCACCTTCCAACACAATAACTGAGTACATTCTGCAATGGGAAAAACCCTGTTCTTTGTCAATCATGGGCAACACCCAAATATTGCCCAAACTGAATGTCACCAAACCACCACACCAGCTTCCACAGACTTTGCCTCCATGATGGTCAAAATCCACACTGAAACCAAAGCAGCACTGGAGAAAGCAGCTGCCTCCATGAAGATGCAATATGACAAACACTGCCAGCCAGCCCATGAGTACTCCACCAATAACAAAGTATGGTTAGACACCACTAACCTGCACTTACTGTGGCTGAAACAAAAACTTGCTGACAAATGAACAGGCCCCTTTTCTATCATCGAAAAAATCGGCACAAGTGCATACAAACTCTGCCTCCCCAGCACCTGGAAGATCCACAATGTCTTCAACAAAACACTGCTGTCACCCTATATTGCACCTGCTTTTCCCAATCAGAAAAAGCCCTCACCACCACTGCTGGTGACATGCCCTCTCCATGTTCAGGCATGTAAAATTGTGAATACATAGACTGCATTCCAGTCCAGTAAGCATGTAACAGAAAATAGGACTAGAGCACACAGAAACCTAGCTATCATAATGATAAACTGAAGTAACAATAAGCAGAGTGCATGGCCTAGTAACAGACTAATACCAGAGGGGTTAGGCTGCATGTGAGGTCCCAGCACTTGGCCCTAAATGCACCAATACTATTACAAGAGGACATACTAAAAATAAAAAGACTATGATCGAAATATGATCAGCAAGTCTGATCACATTGATCAAAGATGCACAGCCATTGATGCCCTGATGGGACATGCCTTAGAACAGAGAACGGAGATCCAATGAAAGGTATCTGAGTAATGGGTATTGAATGGAGGAATAGATGGGTGACAGCAAGCTAATAAGTAGGGGAATATTACTCCAGGAATGAATAGCATGGGTACTGCCCTGAGACTTGTGCACGTACATATGGTGCCTTAGCATGCATAACACAGTGAGGGACTCCACATCATACTGAGAAATGGCACCTTTAGTGAGTCAGATGGAATGACTGGTTGGACACAGCGAAGCAGAACATAGCCATTGTGGCTGGCTCCTAGCATGAGAAATAACTCTGGGGGTCTGAAACAGTTTACTGCTGTCAGAGATGTCACCAGAGAAATAAGAAAGCAAGCAGACCTGGCAAGGCCAGCTAGCCGATGTCAGCTAGTGAAGAAACAGCAGGCACAGTCATTGCCCAGAAGAGAATAAGTGCGGCAACTGTGATATGCACATGAATAATACCTGCAGGATCCAGCACAGAGTCTCATGCTTTGAGGATACTATAGTAGGATTGTATTAGTAAGTATCCTAGTAGAGTATTTAAATACAGTATCGTATGACTGGGAGAGGGAGTTTTTCTGACCCCCACAGTTGCAGTGTATTGGACACAGAAAGCCTTGCACTCTAGCTCTGGGTTTGTGTTTGTAACTCTGGGCAAGAGAATAAACTTATTATTGAATATCTTGAGAGAGCTGTGAGAACTAAGCGAGGCATTGAAGCTCATGAAGGACTTGAGCCTGGTTTGATAAGAGGTTTTGGATTGCACTCTAACCTGAGAATAAGAGAGTGGTGTCTGAAGGGCACCATCTTGAGTTTTTGAGATATTTGTGATGTGCGGCACTACAGGTGGCAGAGGTTTGAACCCTTTGGCTTGATTAGTGTGTGCTTTTGTGTTATTTCCACAGATTGGCAGAGGTTCAAACCCTTTGGTCTGTCGGACAGGGTTTTATTGTGTTTTTGTGTCTCTGGGTCGCATAGGTTTGAATCCTGTGGGTCTATGATCAGTTTGGAAACTTGTGAACAGGGATCTATGCTCTTTGGCACTTGTGGACGTGTTTGTGATTGGTTTTTGCTTAGAGCATGAAGCTTTGAGTCATATATTGTGTGTGTTAAGGGTTGTGAGTTGATCTGAGCTGTGCTTAGAATGATTTGGAGAGTTTTGAGAGAGTGTTTCAATGTATTGTATTGAGCTGCAGTACCCTTTGCCTTGATGCCTGGCAACACCAGTTGCCACCTCTTGTTTTGATAAAACAAAAAGCTTTGAGACTTAGAGAGATCTCGGACTGTTGTAAGCATGCTATTACTGTTTGTGCACTGTGATCTCATTGAAGAAGACCATTATATTTGTTGAATACTACTTTATCACATTATAATTCCTCCATGAACTAAGAGTTTTGTGTGTGTGTTGGTATGAGTGTGGTCAGTGGATAATGCTCTGCTGTATCCATTCTCACCTTGCACATGCTCAGATCCTCTTCACTGGACCTGATTGATGATGAGGAATATTATGAAGTCGATCAGGTATTAAATCATAAACTACACAAAATAAAAGCAAAAGGAGGTGGAACAACAACTACAGTGGATTATCTTGTCTCATGGAAAGGGTATGGCATGGAGTCAAACCAGTGGATCAACGAAAAACTCATGGACACCAACAAAGCAATCTATGACTATGAACTATCCCTAAATTAAGCCATCAGAATGATGGTCTTAAGGAGGGAGTAATGTTATGATTTTTCTTATTCTTCCTCTATTTTTCCTTCTCAACTCCTATTTATGCTTAGTCAAGGCATTAAAGAACAAGTGCTTAGGACTGTGGGAAGGGCTTAGTCATTACAATAGAATGACTTCGCTATGGTTCTTTGATGCAACTGACATTTAAGCAACAGACACACAATCAATCTTTTATGTACAGTAATGATGCTCAAGGACAATGAGCACCTAGGACAGAGGAGCATACAATAAATATGAGTATTAATAGTGAACCATGTACTGTATTTAAGGAGGCTCATTCTTGCTGGTAAATCCCCAGCTTTGAGCTAAAGTTTATAACTACTATTCTACCTCAAGTCAATCTTTGACCTTGTGACACACCAAGCCAGATATGCATCAGTGAACTCAGCTGATCTCTCAAAGTGCAAAGGGACACCTGTTTATCACATGTATTGGTTCACATGACATCTGAGTCTAACAGTGAAGGTGGCAGATGTTGTTGATTGGAAAATGCTGGCACAATGTATGGGGCCAGCAATGCCTCATTAAAGATATTGTGTATTTTCCAAGTAGCTGGCAGTCACAGTTTGTAAGTGCTCATGCCAATTTTGAATAGGACAGGAAATGGGCTGGTTCACTTGTCAGCTAACTTGCATTTTAGATGTGGAAGATGAAGGTTGGATGTGTCAAGCCAAACCTTGTCATTGATGGAGTATTGATGTGCAGGGCAACAATGCTTGTTATACTGGCTTTTTATGGAGGCAGTGGTCTTCACAAGGGCTGCTTTGGTTTCCATGTGGATTTTTGCCATGACAGTGGCAAAGTCAGTTGAAGCTGGTGTGGTTGTGTAATGTCATTCAGTATGTGTGACATTTGGGTGTCACCTATGATTGATAAAGAATGGGGTCTTTTCTGTGGCTGAGTGCATCCTGTTATTGTGTTGAAAGGCAGTGAGAGCCAACCATTCAACTCAATCATCTTGTCAGTAGTTGATGAACAAGCAGAGATATTTCTCCACTTCTTGGTTCACATGTTTGGTCTGTCCATTGGTTTGGGGGTGATATGCAGTGGATGCATTATGCTTGATGTTTAGGAGCTGATAGAGGTCATCCAGAAACTTGGACATAAATTGTGGTTCCTGGTCAGAGATCACAACTTGGGGTATGCTATATTTGGCATAGACCTCATCATGCAAAATCTTTGCCCATTCTTCAGAGGTCAACTCTGTCAAACAGGTGATTGGAATGATTGCTTTTGAGAAGTGATCAACAATGACAATGATGACATCATAGCTATTGCAGTCTAGGAGTCTGGTGATCATGTCAACTGAAATGTGGGTCTATAGTGATGATGGAACTTTGTTTGAGTGAAGTGGAGCCACTTAGACCTGTGTTGATGATTTGCCTCACTGGCAAGCCTTGCATGCTTTGATGTAAGTGGTGATGTTATTATTCATTTTGGGCCACCAATATTCCTGCAGTACCAATTCCTTGGTTTTGGCAATGCCAGGATGGCCAGCAGTTGCATGGTCATGGCAAGTGGAAATGATTTTGCTGCATAGTCCTTGATCCCAGAGAATATAAATCTGCCTATTATAGCAGATCAGTTCTTCTTCTTTTGTCATCTCCTGCTTATGATTGAGGGATGGGACCACTTGTTGATCCCATTTGCAGTTGTCCCTAGTTGCACTCTGAATCTCCTCATGGATCTCCTCCTCCATGGGCATTATCATGGCATGGAAGTGTTCAGGCCACAATAATGTTACTTCTTTGTTATCACTTCCTCCCTGATTGTGATTGGCCTGCTGGCTGAGAAGATCAGCCTTCTTGTTGGCTGTTCCTACTTTGTGATAGAGAGTGTATTAATACTGACTGAGTTTGGTCACCCATCTGGCTTGCTGGCAGTTCAGTTTCAGTGGCTGTTGGAAATATCTGAGATTTTGATGATCAGTCCAGATCTCAAAAACCTCTGTGGCCCCAATTAGGTAGTGTCACCATTCTTCTAAGGTGAGCATGATGGCAAGAAGTTCCTTGTCATAAATCTTGTAGTTTTGCTTGGTGACTGTGAGCACCTTGGATAAGAATGTGATGGAACACCACTTTCTATCTTGTTCTTGAGATAGAACAGCCCTGATTGCTCCTTTGCTTGAGTCAGCTTTGACTCAGAACCTTCCTTCCTGTGTTGGGATAGTGAGAACTATATCCTCAGCAAGTTGTCATTTGAGGTCATTGAAAGTGGCCTGCTGGAAGGATCTTCAGATCCAGAGTGCATTGCTGGTCAACTGGGTCATGGGTTGGACAATCTTGCTGTAGTCCTAGATAAAGCATTGGTAGAAATTTGTGAACCCAAGGAATGATTGTAACTCCTTTTTCTTGGTTGGTTCCAGCCATTCTGTTACTCCTGCCACTTTGATAGGGTCTATCTTAATACTCTCTTTGCTGATGATAACCTCAAAGTATTCAGTTTTGAGTACCTCAAACTCATATTTCTCTGTCTTGAGGAATAATTTGTGCTTTCTCATGAGAGCTAGCACTTGTCATACTAGTTTCTGGTGCTCCTCCTTCATTTTTGACATGATGAGGATGTGTTACATGCATGCCACCAGCCTCCATGTCACCTCAACCAACCGTGAATCCAATCACACTACCCACTGGACTCTGACCACTTCCCATTACCTACTAATTTCATTTCACCAGTATCATTTCACATCTGTATTTCACATTGTAATATCTAGACCCCGAACTCGGTAATGAATACTGACACCAGAACCCAATGGAACCCAACTCGGAATTAGCTACCATTAGTATATAAAGCCATGTACATCATCATAGCTACTCAGTTCAAATATCAACTTGGATAAGCCATCTACACTTCGTACTCACCCCTCCCTATCTCATCCATTGGATTCTGCTCTGAAGGATACTCCTGTTCACTTCTCTGACAGAACTCCATTCTGTCCATCCTCCGTTCTGTCCATCCAGATCCTTGGGCTCCGACTCAAGGGTGACATTGCCAATAGCTTCGTCAACACCCATGCACTCTGCCAGACTCCATGCGTGCACTCAAGCCCACTTGATTGGTATGTTCCTAACAGTATATTCAAACTCAAACCCTTGAGTCGAAAATTTTATCATGTCCACCACATTTACCAAACCCACAGAGACCGATCCCAAACAAAGGCAGCCCACCCATCCAAACATGTTTTCCATGGAAGACATTCCGGCCTCTGCCTCAAAGGAACAACCAGGCCTGTTCAGATCAGCCTCCAGTGGGGGACAACCTTCCCATAGGGAAACCTACAATCACTCTAGCTTCACTGCCCACCAATCTAATTATGACGATTCCCCTAACCCTTTTGACGCCACCAGCATCCCAACCAACGGGGCCCGATGGGCCAGCCTGATGTATGGCATCCAAACTGACCCCTTATCCCTGGGCAACAACCATGGGAATCCAGACAGCCCAGACTCAGAGAGCAGAGATGAAGACACCCCTACTCATACTCCCATCCGATGGGAACCGGCTGGCAATCCACCAAACCCTTTTCCAGGTGATCCAGGAGGTCCAGGTGGTCCCAATGGCCCAGGCAGTACTGATGGCCCCACAGGAAGTAACAATCCAAACCAGCAGGACATGTTCCTAGAATTCATGAACCTGTTACAAGGAGTCTCTGCCTCCCTCAACAACCCTAAACCAGCCACTGTCCATACCAAGGTCAAGGAACCAGAACCATTTGATGGCTCTGACCCTCGCAAACTGAAGGCTTTCATTGTCTCCCTTCAGTTGAACTTCAATGACAGATCTACCATGTTTGCAATGGATGCTAACAAAGTTAACTACACCATTTTATTCCTGGCTGGCACCATGCTCAACTGGTTCAAACCAGACATTCTTAACCCCAATCCACAGAATCCACCAGCCTGGCAATTCTCCTATGCAGCCTTCTTAGATGAGCTTCATAGCAACTTTGGCCCCTTTGATGCTATCGGAGATGCTGAAGATGCATTAGAACACCTTCGGATGCGCGATGGTGATCAGATCATGAAGTATATGGTCCAATTCAACCAGTATGCTTCACAAATTGGGTATGGAGATAACTCTCTCTGCCATGCCTTTTACCATGGCCTCTGCACCCATATCAAGGATGACATGGCACACCATGGGAAGCCAAACAACCTTCATGATATACGCTTCCTTGCCCAAGAACTTGATGCTTGCTACTGGACCTGGAAGACCGAAATTGCCCATGAAAACCGGGACAATAAATTCCCCAACCCCAAATCCAAGGGGTCTAACACTTCTTCCTTGGACTTCAGCTCCACACCAAAATCTACTGCCCCTAAGCCCTATGCCAACAAGCTAAGCAAAGATGGCCATCTTACTCAGGAAGAAAAAGACCACTGGTGCCAGAACAACCTTTGCATGTTCTGTGGAGCCAAACACAAGACTGAGGACTGCAACAAGCAGAAGGCAGCAGCCTCTGCCAAGGGGCGTGCAGCAGAGGTCGACACCACTCCCATGGAACTGGCCCCGATGGAATCGAAAAACTAGGAAGCAACCCTGTTCCCTCTGTGCGAGTTCAGGGTTGCATCGACTGTATTCGCACACTGGAGGTCATCACTCTCAATGCAACATCCCTTTCCAATCACTCCTTTCACATTCCCCTCTCAGCAGAATTGCCGACTACTATGGAACCCAATGGTTCCCCAACTTGTATCATCCTATGTTTTCTTGCCCTTATTGATTCTGGCTCTAGCCACTGCTTTGTTGACACTAAGTATGTAGCTGCCAATGAAATCCCCATTAAAACCATCCCTAGTGTGCAACTTCGATTATTTAATGGCTCCATTGGGAGCCGTATATCTCAAATCGCAACCATCCCCATCTGTTTCCTGTCTGGAGACACCTTCCCCATCGACTTCTATATCACTCCTCTGGATTCGTCTTGCAATCTTGTCCTAGGATACAACTGGCTCTCCCACTACAATCCACTGATTGACTGGGCTGAGAACAGTATCATTTTCTGCTCAAGCCACCAGGATCCCACTCCAACCAATTTCACAGCCTCCACTGCATCCCAGGGACTTCTGTGCCCACAGGACAACAGTCCACCCCTCTCTGAGCCTTTCAGCTCAAATCCAGGACTTCTGTGCCCACCAGACTCCACCAGTCCAACTCCCAGGGCTTCACCCCATTCCAAATCAACTTCGGGTAACCGGCGGACTCCGTTCCCATATGAACCCATCTACTCCTATCCTCCCTCAGAGTCTTTTACTATGAAAGCACATCCAAAGATCTCTATCATATCCGCTGCCACATTTGTCTGAGCCAGTGCAGAAGAAGGTGCTCAGCAGTTCACACTGCAGCCTTCCTTGCCTAATATTGGAGCCAAAGCTGCATTCGCAGAACCAGCAGATCTTTCACCAGTGCCAGTAGAGTACCATGATTTTGCAGATGTCTTCAGCGATATCCTCTCTGAAAAACTATCCAAACACAGGCCATATGACCTCAAAATCAACCTCAAGGAAGGAACCTCTCCACCGCTTGGACCTATTTATTCTCTCTCAGAATCTGAACTCAAGGCCCTACAAGAGTTTATTGATGATAATCTGCACAATGGGTTCATTACTCCGTCCCACTCTCCACACGGGGCTCCAGTTTTATTTGTCAAGAAAAAGACCAGTGAACTCTGACTTTGTGTCGACTACCATGGCCTAAACAAAATCTCCAAGAAGGATCACTACTCTCTTCCTCTCATTTCTGATCTCCTCGACTCCACCCACTCTGCACACATCTACACCAAGCTCGACCTTTGGCATGCCTACCATCTTGTTCACATAGCTAAGGGGGATGAATGGAAAACTGTTAGGCCCAAGCGTCACGTGGACTGATACACGTGATAAACAGATGTCCCTTCGCACTTCGAGGGATCACCTGAGTTCACTAATATAAGTATCCGAACCGTGTGACTCAAGGTCAGAAGTAGACTCGAGGTAGAATGGTATGAATAAACTTTAGCTCGAAGCTGGGGTATACCAGCAAGAGCTGTCGGTCTTAAATACTACATAGGTGTCGCTAAGAATATAACTACTAATTGTGTCGTTCTGTGTCTATGGTGCCCGTTGCCCTTGGGCATCGCTGTTGTACATAAAAAGGTAATTGTGCGTCGTCGAGCGTTGTCATCTCCAGGTGGTTCAGTTGTGCTTACTAAGCCTTTTCCCGTGGTCTTGTGCTATGACTAAGCATAAATAGGGGTAAAAGAAAAGGAAAAAAGGAAAATCGTAACATTACCCCCTCGTTAAGACCATCGTCCCGATGGTTCAACTAAGGGATAATTCATAATCGTGTATTGCGGTCTCCGCGTTCATATACTTTTCGTTGACCCATTGGTTAGATTC
>NW_025064914.1:194556-195685 GCF_019112545.1 Guyanagaster necrorhizus
TTCGTCGGTGTTTGTCATATGTTGTCTTCATCGTTGCCGCTGCTTTCTCCAGTGCTGTCTTTGTTTCTCTGTGAATCCTTTCCATGTCGGTCGCGAAGGTTGATGACGCCGGTGTGGTTGTACGGAGTCGATTTGTGTGCGTGATATGTGGATGACGGCCATAGTTAACGAAGAATGGGGTTTTTCCCGTTGCGGAGTGAACGCGATTATTGTGCTGAAAGGCAGCGAGGGCAAGCCATTCAGTCCAGTCGTCCTGCCGGTAGTTGATGAAAAGACGTAAGTACTTTTCGATTTCCTGATTGACGCGTTCCGTTTGTCCATCCGTTTGTGGGTGGTAGGCTGTGGATGCGTTCTGCTTGATGTTCAGGATTCGATATAAGTCCGTGATGAATTTCGAGACGAATTGGGGCCCCCTGTCTGAGATGATGACCTGGGGCATTCCGTACTTGGCATACACTTCATCCCGTAGGATTTTGGCCCACCCTTCGGAGTTCAGTTCCGTGGAACACGAAATCGGAATAATCGCCTTAGAGAATCGGTCGACGATGACTAGGATTGCATCATACCCGTTACATTCGGGTAGCCCGGTGATCATATCGACCGAAATGTGTGTCCATGGGGTAGAGGGTATTTCGTTGGGATATAGCGGTGCTGCTCGCGCCTGTGTCGAAGATTTTCCACGTTGACAAGCTTCGCAGGCCTTCACATACGTGGTTATGTCGTTCCCCATCTTTGGCCACCAATATTCTCGTAGCACGAGCTCTTTGGTTTTGGCAATGCCCGGGTGTCCTGCCGTTACGTGATCGTGGCAGGTGGCGATGATTTCGCCACGCAACTGTTGGTCTCGGGGTACATAGATCCGACTGTCGTAGTGGATTAGGCCTCCTTCCCTTGTCATTCCTCGTTCATGGTTAAGAGAAGGGGCCACCCGTTGATCCCACTTGTGACTGTCCCGTGTCGCGCTCTTGATTCGTTCATGTATCTCCTCCTCCGTTGGCATTATCATGGCGCGGAAATGTTCCGGCCTTAACAGGGTTACTCCTTTGTTATCTGTGCTTCCTTGATCATGGTCAGATCGTCGACTTAACAGGTCGGCCTTTTTGTTTGCCGTTCCTGCCTTGTGATGAAG
>NW_025064914.1:200885-256875 GCF_019112545.1 Guyanagaster necrorhizus
CATCAATGGCTGTGCATCTTTGATCAATGTGATCAGACTTGCTGATCATATTTCGATCATAGTCTTTTTATTTTTAGCATGTCCTCTTGTAATAGTATTAGTGCATTTAGGGCCAAGTGCTGGGACCTCACATGCAGCCTAACCCCTCTGGTATTAGTCTGTTACTAGGCCATGCACTCTGCTTATTGTTACTCCAGTTTATCATTATGATAGCGAGGTTTCTGTGTGCTCTAGTCCTATTTTCTGTTACATGGTTACTGGCCTGGAATGCGGCCCATGTATTCGCAATTTTCACAATTTTACATGCCTGAACGAGGAGAGGGCGTGTCAGCGGGGTCGGCTTTTTGGAGGACTCCTGTAGCGTCGTTGCCTCCGCTTTCTGCCTCTGTCGCTCCTTGTACATCTCGATGATTCGTTCCTTCCATTCATCATATCCTACGGGCATCAGCATTTTGACGCCCATAGCCGAGATCATCGTGAGGTACGAGGAGGGGACTCCTCACTTGAGCGCCTCCACCATTCTCCCGTCGTTTGCCGTATCTTCCCTGATTCCGGCAAGTTTCGCGAGCCGTTCCAACTCGTCGAAATAGTCCGTCGCCGCTTTGTCTCCCATTTTGTATTCCTTGATCTTTTGCTTGTGTACTTCTTGTACCGCGGGATCAATAAATTTGTCGTTCAGCATGCGTTTAAAGACCGGCCACGAGGGATAGCGATAATGTTCCCTGGTGGTGGATCGGAAGTTCGGGGAAATAAGAATCCACCACGTTTTAGCCTTGTCTTCTAAGTAGGAGGTGGCGAAAGCGACTTTGTTCATGTCGGTCCCGATGTACCCGATATAGACCTCGAAGTACTGTTCGCAGTCCACCAGGAACCGGTCAATATCGTCGGAGACCCCCTTGAAGGGGCGCGGCTTCCGAAGAAGATCAGGATGACATTGTAAGACGTTTGCGTTGTGAGGGAGCGCCCCCATCGGGTTAGGCCACCCGTCGAATGGCGGTTGCTTCCATTCCGTGGGTGGTCCGGGGAAAGAGTGCAGAGAGTTGTCGTCAGCGATCGGGCTTCCTTTCGGATCGGTTACCCGGACGATCACTCCGTCTCGCACTGTGAAACCGAGGCGGACCGCCTCGGGGTCGTCCCGAATGGGGTCCTTCCCACTTGATTCTGCTTGATCCGGGGGGGGTTGTCCGCCGAGAAGCCGGCTCCCCCTGCCGGTCCAAGGGTTTTGGGTGTGAACTGCCTGCCATGCCGGTCGATTCCTGGTTCGAATGAGCCGTGAAGCCATGCTTCGGATTGACGGGTTGTCGTCGGCCCGACTTCGGATGGAGGGGGCGACGTAGACGGCTCGTTTTGTTGGTGCGGAGGGGGGGGGGGGTGCGTGGCATTGGTGCTGGTGCCTTTGTTTTATCGGGCCGATACGGGGGAATCGGCATGAGGGGATCCTCTGGGTGCCGTCGCCCATATTCCCTCCATGCGTATTCCGTCGCGGCATACTGTAAGATTTTTTCTTTTTCGGTACCTGGTGCGTACCTGTATTCGAGTCCTAAGGACGTCGCTTGCCAGCGCGCGTCCTGCCATAAGTAGTTTCTGCCCTGCTCGTACAACTCCTGATACTCTTTGCCCCTGGCTCTCTCAATCTCTTCTCGCAGTGCTTCTTCATCTGTGTCCTCTCCTGCTCGTTCTAGTTGTCGCCGATATGGATCATCACTGTCCTCGTCGTCCTCCTCGTCGCCCTCGTCCCCGCTGTCCCCTTCCCCGAGGAGGGAACTGACGGGCTGGTCGTAAATTGACGGTTCGAGGGGGCGAAGGGTCGTCGGGGACCCGCCCGTTGATTTGAGTGCTAGGTCCGGCCTCTCCTCGATCACTGGTTCGTGCGATGGGAGGGCTTCGTAGCCGGCTATAGCGCGTTCCTCCGCGCGCTCTCGTTTCCTCCAGTTCTCGGCTATAGCGGCTGAAGAGTCGCTGGAACTCGGGATTGAGAAACTGTCGAGCGATCCTACTGCCCAGGAATCGCTGGAGGGCCCTGTCGGAGACGTGGGCATTGTCGGGTACTCGGAGCCCGTAGGCTCCGAGGACGGAGTCGGCGTCCGACGAGATGGTGTCGGTTCGGGCGGGGTATTCGAGGTCGACAGTCTGGGGTTCTCCTGTTCTCCCTCGCCGGATGGCCTCGTTCCAGCTGACAATGCTGGCGGGTCCTGTCCATGGGTCGTCCTCTGAGTCGGGCTCTCTGAAAGGGGAGCCGTTGTCGGAACGGAGCTCATACTCCCTAGGGGAAGCTGACCCCATCCTTTCGATCTCCTCTCTTCTTCTCTGCGCTCGTCCTTGTCTGTCATACTCTGCGGCTTCGTACCGCTCTCGGGCTTCCTCCTGAACGTAGTCGGCGAGCTCCTCTTGAGTTCGCCTGATTGCCTCGTCTCGCTCTTGGTTCTGCTGCTGCTGCCTGACTGCTGTATCGTAGTCGAAGGGGACGCTAAGGTCCCACTCCGGGAATATTCTTTGTATGATCCTCCTCGTGGCGGCCCTCCCCCTTTCACTGGCGGTTTCATTCTCGGGCTCGCTTCCAACGTGGAGGTGTCGGAATGGGTCGCCTGCCGCGGAGATAGCGATATCTGCGTTGTCGTAATCAGGGTGGATATCTCTTCCTCGCGGGTTGTCGACCCCCAGCCTGCTGACAGACGGGCTGGAGTCAGAGTTGGGCTCGGTGGGGGTCTCGGGGGGGTTCTGGGGGGAGTCGGGACCTTCGCGGGGTCCCGCAGCCATCCGAGCGGCATCAAGGGAGTCCCTAGCACGGTTTCCAATCCCTGAGGGAATTGGGGAGGCGGGATGCTCGGGGGATCCTGCCGGAGTGACATAGTTGGAGACCTCGGCGGGCTCCTGAGCGACGTTCGTCGTCCACGGATTCCAGAACCCTGTGAGAGTAGGGTGGCGGTCTCCGACGTGTCGTCGGGGGCGTTCTGGTCCTTCCTCCTCGTGAAGGCTCCTCGGATCCGGGTTGCTATTCCCGGCTTCTGATACGGGTCCCCCTTGCGGGAAGAAGGACGTTCTGGCGGAGGGGGGGATGTCATGAAAAGGGAGGTCGGGGGTTACGTTTCGTAAAATACGTTGAATCTGCTGGAATGCTTGATAGTGCCTGACTATCCAAGCTGCTACTGATTGTCGTCCGCGGCAGAGGGTGATGATGGCGAGAAGTCCGAGCAAAGTTCCAATGATGGAAGCGATTAGCTCAAAGAAGTCGTGATTGAGGTCGGCGGTTGTTACTGGCGGCATTCGGTTTCTCAGCACAATTGGGCTTGAGAAAGGGAAGGTGAAAGCTTCGAGCTAATTGTTAGGCCCAAGCGTCACGTGGACTGATACACGTGATAAACAGATGTCCCTTCGCACTTCGAGGGATCACCTGAGTTCACTAATATAAGTATCCGAACCGTGTGACTCAAGGTCAGAAGTAGACTCGAGGTAGAATGGTATGAATAAACTTTAGCTCGAAGCTGGGGTATACCAGCAAGAGCTGTCGGTCTTAAATACTACATAGGTGTCGCTAAGAATATAACTACTAATTGTGTCGTTCTGTGTCTATGGTGCCCGTTGCCCTTGGGCATCGCTGTTGTACATAAAAAGGTAATTGTGCGTCGTCGAGCGTTGTCATCTCCAGGTGGTTCAGTTGTGCTTACTAAGCCTTTTCCCGTGGTCTTGTGCTATGACTAAGCATAAATAGGGGTAAAAGAAAAGGAAAAAAGGAAAATCGTAACAAAAACAGCCTTCCAGACCCATTATGGTTCCTTCGAATGGCACGTCATGCCTTTTGGCCTCACAAATGCTCCAGCGGCATTCCAATGATTTGTGAATGATATATTCTCTGACATGCTTGACATATCAGTAGTGGTCTACCTTGACGACATCCTCATATATTCTGACAACCCGGAAGATCACCAGAAACATGTTCATGAGGTCCTATGCAGGCTTAGAGCTAATGGACTCTATTGCAAAGGTTTCAAATGTGAATTCAACTGGGATTCCATGGAATATCTAGGCTACATCCTATCACCTGAAGGACTTCGCATGTCTGAAGAAAAAGTCAAGGCCATTGTCAACTGGCTGGTGCTGCAAAAAGTCAAGGACATCCAATCTTTTCTTGGCTTTGCCAACTTCTACCATTGCTTCATACACGAATATAGCGATATTGTCCTCTCCCTTACACAACTCACCCACAAGAGAACCCCATGGAAATTTGACAACAAATGCTTGGCTGCCTTCAATGAGTTGAAACAGGCCTTTACACATACCCCCATCCTTACCCACTGGGTCCCCGATCGAAAGATAGTGGTGGAAACCAACACCTCCAACTATGCAATTGCAGCTATCCTCTCCATCTATCTTGAAGATGGCAAAATTCACCCCATTGCTTTCTGCTCTCAGAGCCTCCACAATGCTGAACTCAACTATGACACCCATGACAAAGAGCTTCTAGCCATTTTTGAAGCCTTTAAACATTGGCAGCACTACCTTGAAGGCTCCACAGACTCCATCGATGTCGTAACAGACCACAAAAACCTTGAATACTTCGCCACCACTAAGATTCTAACCCACCGACAGGTCTGCTGGTCCGAATACCTATCTCAGTTCAACCTAGTAATCTGGTTCCACCTTGGAAAACTTGGTGGGAAACTGGATGTGCTCACTAGACAATGGGATGTCTACCCTAAAGAGGGGGATAGTCAATATGCCCAAATCAACCCCCACAATTTCTGACCTGTGTTCACCCAAGAACAACTCTCTGCATCACTCCAAGCAACCTATCTCGAAGGCCCCACCCTATGGGCTAGTGCCATCATGGATATCGACAAACTCCACACTGATATCAGACAAGCACAATCCTCTGATGCTATGTCCTCTGATGGCCTCCACCAGGCCAAGGCTGCTTCTGAATCCTCTCCCTCTCAATGGTCCATTGACAAATCCAACATCCTTCACTTCGAAGGCTGCATCTATATCCCAGACTCTGACAATCTCCATCTCTGTATACTACAGAACAATCATGACCACATCTTGGCAGGTCACTTTGGTCAAAACTGGACATTAAAACTAGTCTGGCAGAACTACACCTGGCCAAAGATGCATGAATATGTCTGACACTATGTTAAGTCCTGCACAGTTTGTGGGTGCAACAAGGCACTCAGACACTGCCTCTATGGGTTACTGAAACCTCTGCTAGTTCCCAAATAGCCATGGGATTCCATTTCCATGGACTTCATTGAACAACTACCAGACTCCAATGGATTCACCACCATCTTAGTAGTCATAGACTGAGCTAGCAAGCAAGCCATCTTCATTCCCACTCATGACACCATCAACTCCATGGAGCTCACCCAACTTTTCCTTATCCACATATTCTCCAAACATGGGGTACCCAGTCACATCACATCTGACTGCGACTCTGAATTCGTCTCTCAATTTACTCGTGCCTTAGCTGTGGCCCTTGACATGGAACTCCACCTTACCTCTGGTTATCATCCAGAGGCCAATGGCCAAACTGAATAAGCAAACCAAACCCTGGAACAATACATCTGCATCTACTGCTCCTACCAGCAGGACAACTGGGACACCCTCTTACCCATTGCTGAATTCGCCTACAATAATGCCCCTAACACGTCCACCAGAATTTTCCCATTCTTCGCTAACAAGGGTTACCACCCCAACATCACCGTTCACCCTGAAAGGGATATCGCCTCTGCCCAGGTCTGAGATTTCATGGTCAACCTTGATGAACTCCATCAATTACTGAAGGATGAAATTTCTGAAGCCCAGTCTTGCTACAAGACCCAAGCAGACAAGCACTGGATTCCGGCACCTCTGTTCACAGTGGGGGACAAGGTCTATCTCAGCTCCAAACATATCAAAACCACCTGCTCAACCAGAAAATTCTTGGAGAAATACCTTGGTCCTTTTGAAATCATAGCCCAACCTGGTACCCACTTCTTTACCCTAAGGCTTCCACCGGACCTCCGGTCCATTCACCCTATCTTCCATGTGTCACAATTGGAACCCATAGAAGAAAACACCATTCCTAACCGAATCCAACCACCACCACCTCCAGTTGAAGTTGACAGAGAAGAACATTTCGAAATAGCCCAAATCCTTGACTCTAAACTGGACTGCCAGTTCTGCTGCCCACTGCTGTACAAAATCCAGTGGCTAGGATACGAAGGTACCAACGAAGAATTTGCTTGGTTACTGGCCTCTGAGTTCTCCACCGATGAATTTATTGAAGAATTCCACCACCAATACCCAGACAAACCAGGACCTTTGTCCAAAGTTATTCAAACATCCCATTCCTAATACAGTGCTACTCTGGACACCACCAATGCCCCACCTTACTATTTCAATTCTAACCACTAATTACCACCGTTCAATCACCTTTCCTACACTTTCAAAGTCAAAAAAAAAAAAATTTTGCATTTACATTTTTATCCACCACCAACATCCGATGCCCTTTTCTATATACATTTTGTACAAAATATTTACAAAGAAGCGGAACCCAAACTCTCCTCCCACTCCTTCAACTCCTCTATATCCTTGTCCAGCCCCTTCAACATCACCTCCCGAAGATCCTCCACCTTCTGATCCCTCTCATCCTTGAAAATCAGTTGGACCTTCTTCCAGACCTCCACCTTGGACTCCGAAAACAGCTCCGAAGGAGATGACATATCATCAGAACTGTAGTCATCTTGAAGACCTGCCACAGTATCATGAACATCTGCCACCTCATCTGCCAACTCATCCATGTGACACATCAACTTGCATATCAATTGTGAAAGTTGGTGGAGACCAGTGGAGACCTCCACACTGCTGATCACCTCGCTCATGGTGACCCCCTTGTTGAACGAACAGGCAGTTTTCTTGATCTTGCAGTGAGAGCAAGTCCACCCTCAACCGGTGCCTTCAGTTACCAGGTGTGCATAACACCAGGCACCATCTTGACGACAGTGCATACAACTCCCTAAAAACAAAAAAGCTAAGTTGAGCCATGAAAGAAAACCAAGACACTTACTTTCACCATCCAACAATTCCTCACCCCCTGCCAGTCCTGCCACTTCCAACTTTGCCTGCTTTTTGGGGCTAACAACCACCTCTGTCCCACTGCCATCCACTATGCTCCTTGACCTGAACTTGCATTTACAGCCTTTCTCTGCCGGACCCACTGCCCTTCTCTTCCTCTCCCGCACCCTCTTCCTCCTCTCCAGAGTCCCCTCGGATTCCTCAGACTCATCATCCCCCTCAGTCCCCTTGTCCTGTTCATCATTGGATTCTGGAGGCATAGGGTGAGTCACCTTCTTGAAGTGAAGACCAAGGCCAGGACCAAACCATTCCGCCAACACTCGATGCAGCCGAAAATCAACAGCCTCCGCGGGGGTCATCTGCAACCCATCCTCTGTAACTATCCCCTCCGGCTCTATGTCCTCAGCCTCAGCCCTCGCTGCTGCCTCCACAGCCTCCCTCTCCTCAGCTTCCCTCTGAGCTGCCTCTTTCAATGCCTCCTCTGCCTCCTTAGCCCACCTCTCTATGGCCTGCCGAACCTCCTCCCTCTTCCTCTCCAACTCCTCCTTCTGCTTCTTTTTCTGCATCTCCCAGGCCACACAGTCCACCCAGACCCTTTCCTCCTGCTTCCACTCCCCTTGCTATTCCAAATGGCTCTCCACGGCCTCCGCATATTCCTCCTCCGCAGTTCGCCATTCCAGACAAAACAATTCCTTGGCCTCTTCAGGGCCATCAGGGGTGAATTCCCTCACCAAAGGCTTGGGAGTCATGAGTGACAATATGTGGCGAGCGATGACATAGGCAAAGATGGTGGTTTCAGATCAAGCTGAAAAAACTCCCATGGCCACCAACAATCTTCCATGTGGCCCCACCAGCCATCAGGATCTGCGCTCTTGAGGGCAAGAATGCTAAGAGGGGGATACTGTTACATGCATGCCACTGGCCTCCGTGTCATCTCAACCAACCATGAATCCAATCACACTACCCACCAGACTCCGACCGCTTCCCATTACCTACTAATTTCATTTCACCAGTATCATTTCACATCTGTATTTCACATTGTAATATCTAGACCCTGAACTCGGTAACGAATACTGACACCAGAACCCAATGGAACCCAACTCGGAATTAGCTACTATTAGTATATAAAGCCATGTACATCATCATAGCTACTCAGTTCAAATATCAACTTGGATAAGCCATCTACACTTCGTACTCACCCCTCCCTATCTCATCCATTGGATTCTGCTCTGAAGGATACTCCTGTTCACTTCTCTGACAGAACTCTATTCTGTCCATCCAGATCCTTGGGCTCTGACTCAAGGGTGACATTGCCAATAGCTTCGTCAACACCCATGCACTCCGCCGGACTCCATGCATGCACTCAAGCCCACTTGATTGGCATGTTCCTAACAGGATGTCATCAAGATAGATGGTGATCTTTCTGGTGGAGATGAGATCTTTGAAGATATCATTCATCATTCACTGGAAAGTTGCCAGAGAATTGGTGAACCCAAAGAACATCACAGTAGGTTCAAGGAGCCTTGGTTGGTTCAGAAGGCTGCCTTCTATTCATCCTCCTCCTTAATTTGGACATTGTTGTATCCCCACTGAACATCAAGTTTGATGTAATACTTAGCACCTCAAAGGTTGTCCATCAGTTCTGAGATCAGTGGAAGGGGGTACTAGTTCTTGATTGTCATCTTGTTAAGTTTCTGGTAGTCTTGTATGGGCCAGAGTTTCCCATCCTTCTTTTTGATGAAGAAGAATGAAGAAGCCATTGGGGACTTGGATGGTCAAATTCACCCACTGGACAAATTCTCATCTAAGAATTTGTCAAGTTCTTGTTGTTCATTGTTGCCCAGGGAATAAGTCTTGCAATCCAGGTTGGTGTTGGCATTGGGGATCAGCTCAATAGTGTGGTCCCATAGCTTTGGTTCTGGTAACTCATCAAAACTCTCCTTTTTGAACAAGTCCTTGAAGTCATGTGCCCATTCAGGCACCATTTCTTTGAAGGTCTTTTTCTCTCTTTGCTTGTTCACCTTGGCAGCCAGATTATTAGCATGGTGAACTGCTCAGACATGTATTTCACATTGAAGATTGATGGCAAAGATGGTTTCACCATCCTCCATCTCCTTGTCACACTGATCTTCTGGGTCCTCATCTGGTAATTTGAATGGGATCTTCTGGCATCAGCATCTGGCAAACATAACCCTTTCAGTTTTCCAGTTGATTAGCAGATTATGATGTATTAACCAGTCATGGCCAAGGAAAATCTCTTTGGTTCCAAGGTCTATAATGGCCAAGTCAATTCTCTCAGAATGATCACTAATTGTGAGCCTGAGCTCGATGAAAGCATGATTGATCGAGCTTCTGGTACAACCACTGTTGATAAGGGCAGTTATAGCATGGATGGATCAGGACATGAGTGTTTTGATCTGAGCCTTGGTGACCAAGTCCCTTTCTGGGGTTTTAGACCAACAAATGAACTTTCATGATCCTCGGAGTTTATCAAGCCATTCTAAGGCTTGACACCTTTCTGCTTTCTTCATTCCTTCCACTATTTCATCAATCACTTCTTTGGCTTGTGTTCAGTGGATCCAATTCTTGAGTATGGCTTTTGCCATGGTTTTGTCCTTGGTGTCCTTGATGGCTCTCCAGATTCATTTGGTATCAAATGGTTTGAGCCATGTAGTGGGGCTCTCTGCCCCTGTTCAGCCTGAAGGTGCTTGAGTTTCTTTTTGTGGTGATTCTTTGGTGTGTGGAGCAAAAGGCTGGGGTATAATTGAATGCTCTGATACAGTAGACACAGAAGTAACTACAGAAACTTTGTCAGTCTGACTAGTGGCTATTGGTTGTACACCATAAGAGTCCTTGGCTGATCCAGTGGAATTGCTCACTGGTCAGCCCTGTCTTTTACTTCCTCCACCTTGGTTTCCTTGCCAAGTGCTTCCTCTTCTTTCTGTAAGTCAGCAATCTGTGCTCTGATATCTTCATGTTTCCATTTCTTCTTTGGGCAGTCCTTTGCCATATGGCCCTTTTGGCCACAGTTGAAGCACTTACTCTCCTTCTTCATCCAATCAATGTCCATTGGCTTTCCAGTTCTGGTGTATGTGGTTCTGGTTCTGATCTTCTGTATGCTATAGGATGGTGAGGCCATAGAGGATCTCTGTGATTTCCCAGCAGTTGTCCCTGATTTATTCAGGGTTGGCAGGGTCAGCTTCTTGGTATAGTCTTGTAAGATTGACAATTCTGCTTTCTGCCTTTGTCACTCCTTGTACATCTCAATGATCCTTTTCTTCCATTTGTTGTATCTAACTGGCATTAATGCTTTGACACTGATGGCAGAGATCATCATGACATATGAGGAGGGGATGCCTTGCTTGAGGGCCTTGACCATTCATCCATCATTTCCTTTGTCATCCCAGATTCTGGTGAGTTTGGTGAGTCATTCCAACTCATCAAAATAGTTCATAGCTGCTTTTTTACCCATCTTGTATTCTTTGATCTTTTGTTTGTGTACTTCTTGTACTGCTGAATCAATGAATTTGTCATGTAGCATCTGTTTAAAAACTGGCCATGAGGGATACCAGTAATGCTCCTGGATTAATGATCAGAAGTTTGAGGAAATAAGAATCCACCAAGTCTTGGCCTTTTCTTCTAGGTAGGAGGCTGTGAAGACAACCTTGTTCATATTGGTGCTGAGATACCTGATATAAACTTTGAAGTACTATTCACAATTGATCAGGAATTGGTTGATGTCATCTGATGCACTCTTGAAGGGGTGGAGTTTTCAAAGTAAGTCAGGTCAGCATTATAAGACAGCTATGTTATCAGGCAGCATGCCTATCAGATTGGGCCATTCTGAGAATGGGGGTCAGTTCCATTCATGCAGGGGTCCAGGGAAAGAATGGAGAGAGTTGTCATCTGCAACTGGACTCTCCTGCAGCACTGCTTCCTTTTAAACAATAACACCATTTTGGATGGTGAATCTTAGCCTAATGGTCTCAGGATCATCTTGTACCAGTTTCTTCCCTTTCTCACTCCCTGTCACTTCATCTGGTGGGGGTTGTGCTCTCAAAACTCAGCTCCCCTGCCCCATCCATGGATTTTGATAGGAGCATGGTGGTTTTTTTGGCTGGGGTCAGAATCAGGACAGCTGAGTTGCTGTAGAGTTCAAGGAGGGGACAGAGTCTGAAAACATGCTTTGGATTGATGGGGCTGTGTATATAGCTCATTTCAGAGTGATGGGGGGTGATCATGGTATTGGCCTTACTGGAGATGCTGACTGATATACTAGTGGTCGGCTGACCAGATCCTCAGGATGCTGGCTGTTGTATTGTTGGGCAGCATAGTCAGTTGCTGCATGCTTTAAAATCTCTACTTGTTCATTAGGCATAGAATGAAAATATAATTGCCCTATCTGTAATGCTGCCCAAGCAGCATCACACCATAAGAAATTTACCCTTGCAGGTAATACTCCTGGTATTCCTGCATTCTAGTCTCCTGAATCACCTTCTCCAATTCTTCTTCATCTATATCCTCCTGTAGTCCATATGCAAATGTTCCACCAGTGCATGATGGGTTACTGCTTTCAGTATCCTTATCCTTATTCTCATCTCTCTCTTTCTCAAGGAGGGAAGCAACAGGCAGATTGTAGAAACTCCTCTCAACCTCTGGCTGTATGGTCTTCATTGACCCCTTGCTTCAGCTGGATACTGGGCCCAGCTGTGAGGCCTGAAAAGTCAGATGTGTTGATGTAGGTGGAGGTAGGTTGACTCCTGATGTTGGAGTCATACTGATTTCCTCCTTGTGCTCATGCTGTCTCCACTCACTCATGATAGAGGCAGACATTCTGTTGGTATCCATCATCAAGGGGCTGCCCAACCACTTGACTCCCAAGGAACTCTCAGAGAGCTCAAGTGAGGATGTGGGTGTTTCCAGGTGCTCATAACCTATAGTGGCCAAGGACAGACTTGTCATCACTGAATATGGTGTTGGCACTAGAGGTTTGCTGGGAAGGGGGATACTGAGGGATCAGAGGGCAGACAGTGGTTTCTGGCATGTTGCTCTGGGCTTGGGCCTTGTCAGCAGTGAGAACCTCTGCATTTGTCCACCTTGCCAGGGCCCATGGGTCAGATCCAGAGGTGCTTGGCTCCCTGAATATGTGGGTGGAGAGTGAGCAGTCAGCTTATACTGGTGCAAGGACTGACATGACCTTGGGTTAGAGCCTGTACCAGTTGGAAATATCAGCTCTTGCAAGCTGATCCCTTTTATTGTTTTGCTGCTGCTCCCTATGCTGATGATCATACTCAGTGGCCCACCATACCTGCCCCTCGAGAATGAGGCACTCCTCAAGCTTGCTTTGGAGAGGCTGCAGGATATTTTGCTGTCTTTGTTCTTCTTGTCAGAGGGCTTCATCATAGTTGAATGGGACATTGAGGTCTCATGCTGAGAATAAGTGATGAATGATTTCATTTCTGCTTTTATGAATTTGTTGCTTGTCATCAAGCTGGTCTGAGGGGGACTGCTCCAGCCCACCACTGGTACTGATGGAATGAGGAGGGGAGGTGCCATGAGACTGGTTTCCAGGAGATGTGTGTCAGGATTCTTGAGCCAACTGAGTGGCATGGAGGGAATCTCAGGCACAGTCACCAATCCCATGGGTTTGAGAGGTGGTGGAAGGGTTGGGAGAGGGAGACTGCTGAAAGAAGTCTCCTGGAAGCTCCTCATCTTCATGATCTGGTACAGCATCTGATACAAATATTTCTCAGTCCCCTGGAACATGAGGGTGCTGGTTTCAGCTTGTTCCAGGTCAAGGGGGGTATTGTCCTCCCTCTTCTTCTTGACCATCCCCCTGATTTGTTCTGCTAGGTCTGGCTTGTGGTATGGGGCTGGTTGGAGGCTGGTAGGTCATTCTTCTGGATTTGAGAATGTCATAGAGTGGGAGATTGGGGTTTATGTTTCATAGAATTTGACAGATGTGTTGGAATTTGTTGTAGTGACAGATAGTCCAGGTGATTATTGAGTGATGTCCCTGGCACAGCTGGATGATCATAAGTAAGCCTAATGGTGTTCTGATGATGGAAGATAGGAGTTCAAAGAACTCTCAATTGAAGTTTGGGTCTGATGAGGTGACTGAGGGCATTCAGTTTCCTTCACACTATAGTGTGTGAGGAAAGGGAAGATCAAGCTTTGAGCTAATTGTTAGACTCAAGTTGCATGTGACTATAAACACATGATAAACTAACAGAACCTTGTACTTTGGGTTAGACTGTTAGAGTTCACTGATGTAAATGATAGCTGTGATGTGTCAAGGCCTTTAGGATTGGCTCAAGAGGAAGTGGTGTGAAAATAAACTTTAGCTTGAAGCTGGAGATTACCAGTGAGAGTGAGCAGTCTTACATACTGTACAAGGTTTGCTAATAATACTACAACTAATTGTGTGTTTCTGAGTCCATTGTGCCCATTGTCCTAGGATGTCATTACCATACATAAAAGGTTGATTGTGCATTATTGGACAATGCTGTTGCATTGAAAGACAATGACAGACTTGGCTAGTTGTGATGACTAAGCTTTGTCTCACAGTCTTAAGCACTCATTCTAGCACTCTGACTAAGCATAAATAGGGGTTAATCCAAGAGAAAGATGGAAAATCATAATAGAGGGAATGAAGGAAGCAGAATGATGTTGTGCCTTAAAATGGCTTGACAAACTACAGAGACCTCAGAGATACATCTGGCAAACCAAGACCCAGAGATGAGATTTGACAGTGAAAGCCTAAATTGAGACTCTTACCAGTCAGTCCATGCATGCAGTAACTGTACTAGTTGACAGTGGCTGCATAGGCAGTTCAATCAATTGAGCTTTTGTCAACAAGCATTAACTTCTGACCAGAGCAACTGCCACTCTGATTCCAGTCTATAATGCTGACAGAACAAAGAATCAGACCAGTTCTATCACTGAGTTTGTCAAACTATGACTCATCATCAGGGACCATTTCAAATGAATCAACTTGACAGTCACAGATCTGGAAACAAAAGAAGTGTTTCTCAGCCATGACTGGTTGATCCACCATAATCTACTGATCAACTGAAAAACCAGGAAAATCACCTTCACACAATGTAGGTGCCAAAAAATCCCATTTGAATTACCCAATGAGAATGCCAATGACAAGTGAGATGAAGAGATAGAGAATGGTGAGACTATTCTGGCTGTTGACATTCAACAAGCCCTACACATAAGATGAAGAGGATCTGAGTGTGTGCAAGGTGAAAACAGATACAGCAGAGTGCTATCTACTGACCACACTCACACCAACACACACACAAAACTCTTAGTTCATGGGGGGATTATAATGTGATAAAAGTAGTAATCAACAAATATAATTGTCTTCTTCAATGAATCCACAGCATGCAAACAGTAATAGTGCATGTACAACAGTCCTAAATCTCTCTAAGTCTCAAAGCTTGTTGTTTTATCAAAACAAGAGGTGGCAACAGGTGTTGCCAGGCATCAAGGCAAAGAGTACTGCAGCTCAATATAATACATTGAAACACTCCCACAAAACCCTCAAAATATCCTAAGCACAGCTCAAATCACCTCAAAATCTCTAACACATATAATACATGACTCAAAGCTTCATGCTCTAAGCAAAAACCAATCACAAACATATCTACAAGTGCCAAAGAGCACAGATCTCTGTTCACAAGTTTCCAAATCGATCATAGACTCACAGGATTCAAACTTATGTGATCCAGAGGCACAGAGCACAATAAACACTATCTGACAGACCAAAGGGTTTGAACCTCTGCCACCTGTAGCACTGCACATCACAAATACCTCAAAAACTCAAGATGATGCCCTTCAGACACCACTCTCTTATTCTCAGATTAGAGTGCAATCCAAAACCTCTTATCAAACTGGGTTCAAGTCCTTCATGAGCTTCAATGCCTCACTCAGTTCTCAATGCTCTCTCAATGATATTCAATAATAACTTTATTCTCTCACCTGAAGTTACAAACACAAACTCAGAGCTAGAGTGCAAGGATTTCTGTGCCTAATACACTGCAACTGTGGAGGTCGGAAACTTGTATTCTACTCATACAATACTGTATTTACATACTCTACTGTGGTACTTACTAATACAATCCTACTGTGGTATCTTCAAAGTGTGAGACTTTATGCTAGATCCCATAGATATTATTCATATGCATATTGCAGTTGCCATGCTTATTCTCTTTCAGGCCAGGACTGTGCAATGTTTCCTCACTAGTTGACCTTGGCTAGCTGGCCTAGCCAGATCTGCTTGCTTTCTTATTTCTCTGGTGACACATCTCTGACAGTGGTAAACTGTTCCAGACCCCTGGGGTTATCTCCCATATCTGGAGTCAGTCACAATAGTTATGTTCTCTTTTCCAGTGTCTCAACACTCCCTCTGGCTCACAAAATGCACTGTTTCTGGCCTGACATGCACTAATTAACTCACTCAATATGGTATGTGTCATACCTCAGTATGATGCAGAGTCTCTCACTATGTTAAGCATGCTAAGGCACTGTAAGTATGCATGTGAGTCTCTGAGCAGTACATGTGCTATTCATCTCTGAGGGTGGTATCCCTCTATCTATTCCTTTGTTGCCATCATTTCATTTCCCTGTTCAACACCCAGTTATTCAGATACCTTTCATTGGGTCTCAGTTCTCTGTTCTAAAGCATGTCCTATCAGTGCATCAATGGCTGTGCATCCTTGATCAATGTGATCAGGATTGCTGATCATATTTCAATCATATTCTTTTTATTTTTAGCATGCTCTCTTGTAATAGTATTGGCTTGTTTAGGGCCAAGTGCTGGGATCTTACATGCAGTCTAACCCCTCTGGTATTAGTCTGTTACTAGGCCATGCACTCTGCTCATTGTTACTTCAGTTTAGCCTTATGATGGCTAGGTTTCTGTGTGCTCTTATCCTATTCTCCATTACATGCTTACTGGACTGAAATGCCATCTATGTATTTGTAATTTTTGCAATTTTACACACCTGAACATAGAAAGGGCATGTAAATGAGCTATCCATCATGCCAATGACTTGGCAGCAAAGGTGGCAGCAGGAAAAGAGGAAAAGACATTTGAAGAACTGGTGCCTGAATGGGCACAGGACTACAGGGACCTCTTCAAAAAAGAAAGTTTTGATGAGCTTCCCAAACCCAAACCATGAGATCATGCTATTGAGCTGATCCCTAACACCAATGCCAATCTGGACTGTAAAACTTACCCACTCAGGAATAATGAGCAACAGGAGCTCAACAAATTTCTAGATGAAAACCTATTCAGCAGGTGGATCCAACCATCCAAATCACCTATAGCCTCTCCATTCTCCTTTGTCAAGAAGAAGGATGGCAAACTCTGACCAATCCAAGATTATCAGAAGCTGAATGAAATGATGATTAAAAACCATTATCTGCTTCCTCTGATCTCAGAACTAATAGACAAAATCTGGGGAGCCAAATACTATACAAAGCTGGATGTTTGATGGGGATACAACAACATCTGCATCAAGGAAGGTGATGAGTGGAAGGCTGCTTTTCAGACCAACTGGAGACTGTTTGAACCAACAGTCATATTCTTCAGGATCACTAATTTGCCAGCCACTTTCCAATGGATGATGAACAACATCTTCAAAGATCTCCTTGCCACTGAGAAAGTGACCATTTATCTCAACAACATCCTGATCATGTCAAAAACCAAGGAGAAACACCAATGACTAGTACAACAGGTACTAGCCTTGATGAGAAAACACAAATTGTTCCTCAAAGCAGAGAAGTGTGAATTTGAGATACTGGAGACAGAGTATCTAGGAGTAATCATCAGTGAAGATGTTATGATTTTACTATTTATTTCCCTTTCTTATGGACTGACCCCTATTTATGCTTAGTCAAGGCACTTAAACAAGCACTTGAGACCATAGGACAGGCTTAGTCAGCACAACAAGCCTGTTTGGTCATTGTCTTTTGATGCAACAGCATAGCCCAATGATACACAACAAATCTTTTGTGTACAGTAGTAACACCCAAGGACAAAGGGCATAATGAACTCAACAACATACAATAGGAAGGTAGTATAATTAGACAGAGCTTGTACAGTATATAAGATAGCTCACTCTTGCTGGTATACTCTAGCTTCAAGCTAAAGTTTATCTTTATACCATTCCATTCTCAAGCCAATCCTATGGCCTTAACATATATTGATTAATATTTACAATAAGTGAACTCTGACATTCCACTCAAAGTGTGAAGTGATGTCAGTTTATCATGTGTTTATAATCACATGCAGCTTGGGTCTAACAATTAGCTTGAAACTTCCCCTTCTCTTTCCTCATGCACAGCTGTGTGGAGAAAACTGAATGTCATCAATCAACCCAGAATCCCCAAACTTCAATCATGAGTTCTTCAAACTCCTTGCCTCTATCACCAGAACACTGTAAGGCTTACTGGTCATCATCCAGCTTTGTCATGGAAGACAATCAATCACTGCCTGGGCAGTCTGGCACTACCAAAAATTTCAACAGATATAATGAATTTTAAGAAATGTCACCTCTGACCTCCCTCTCCACAGCATCCCAAACTCTCTCCAAACCTCTGTCCAGCCCCTGTCCAGAACTGTACTCCAAACCAACACTAGGAGAACAGATCTGTGGAGCCCTACAGAAGAAAAAGGATGAACCTATTCTCTCCAACCCTCTCAAAGCAGCAGAAACAGCAACTGTAATCTCACAGAGTTCAGAAACCTGTGGGTACCACTGCTGGTCTCCAACCATAAGGACAAAAGTGTCTCTGACAACTTCTTTGATGATGTGCACTCTGATAATCCCAGCCCCCTGCATGGAGGGCTTGGAGACATCACTAGAGACTCTCTTGATGTCATTAGGGTGACTCTGAGAACCCAACCCATATTGCCAGCCCACTCTAGACATGACTCCCTCTACATGACCCCACAGTCTAGCCCTCACCTACAGCTAGAAACAGTGTATACCTGAGATATAGAGCTCAGACAAGGACATATGAGCTGGGGGCCCACTGTTGATGACATCCTCAACTGATATAGACAGGACTTTACAGAAGAAGAGCTTCATGCTGCCAGTGAAGAAATCCTTAGCAAACTTGACATATCCAAAGCTAAGCTCACATGAAGGCAAGCCCTCCATAATAAAGAGTTATATGACATGCAGTATCATCAACAACAGCAAGAGCTTGAGGCTGCCAAGTGGAGCACCTCTAGCTCATGTGCTTCAGACCTATAAACTGACAGAACCCACTCTTCTTTCAGAGAGCCCAGCATTCACCACACCAAGAGCAACCCATGAGCAGGACCCTACAGTCCTGTTGCTCTGAGTGAGGTTGACCAAAGAGGAAATAGAGATGGGATCCCCTATTCTCCTTGAACCAGCAGCTCTGAGATCCTCAAATATCCCTCTTCCTAACATACTTTCAGCATCAACATTATCAATGAGGATGATGAGTCTGTTTTTGCCTTCTATGGGCTATGAGTTCCTCTCAATGCTGATATCTCTGACCATGCACTCCAAGAATACCTCAAAAGTTGAGCTGCTAGACTATTTCTTGATGAGGAATATTACCAAAACTTCCATCTCTATAGTGGGAGACTGGAGGCAGTATAAGTAGCTGGAGGCAACTGCTATAACCTGATTGGAGCTGATCTCTGAGCAGTCTTCTCTGATGCTCTTGGACCTAAGGCAGGATCCAGCACCCAGCCACCATGGTGGTTCTCTGATGACCACCAAGTCTTCCATGGTGAGAACCTTTGACCAGCCCATTGCTAATATGAGATGGGGTCATCATGCAAAGAGAAGCTGCCCTCCAAGGAAGTTCTGTAGTGAATGACAATTCACTCCACTCATTCTCTGGGCCACCAGTCAAGTGGCAATGTCTGCCCTTCAAAGACTGGCTGAACCTGATGGGAGCATTACCAGAAAATGTGGCAATACTACAATGCAAACCCAACCTACTTTGAAAGCCTCACCCCTTTAAAGGGGCCTCTGATGACATCAATCAGTTCCTAGTCGACTGTGAGCAATACTTTGAGGTATACATTAGATACCTCAGGACCAACATGAACTGCGTGGCATTTGCCACCTCTTATCTCAAGAACAAGGCAAAAATCTGGTGGATTTTAATTTCTTCCAACTTCTGATCAACCACAAGGAGGCACTACTAATATCCCTCATGGCTGGTATTCAAACAGAGGCTTCATGACAAATTCATTGATCCAGCCATGCAGAAAGTGCACAAGCAGAAGATCAAGGAATTTAAGATGGGAGATAAGGCAGCAACAGATTACTTTGATGAGCTAGAGCAGCTTGCTAAGCTCACCAGGATCTAGGATGACATAGCAGATGATGGAAGAATGATCAAGGCTGTCAAGCAAGAAACCCCATCCTCATATATCACCATGATTACAGCTATCAGGATCAAGCAGCTGATCTCAAAAGGGTATGATGAATGGAAGAAACAGATCATTGAAATATACAAGGAGTGACAACAGCAGAAGGTAGAGCAGATGACTCTACAAGATTACCAGAAGCCAAATCAGCCATCAACTTCTGGCAAGACAACCAGTTCAACCAACTCTGCCAAGCCAGAGTCCTCAATGGCTGGCATGTCATACTCAGCCCAGAAAATGAGCACAGGGGTCACTTATACTGAGACTGGAAAACTGATGAATATAGATCAACTCAAGAAGAAGGGAAAATATTTTAATTGTGGTCAGAAGGGCTACATATTGAAGGATTGCCTGAGAAGGAAGCAGACCTGAGAAGATATCAGGGCACAGATCACCAAACTCCAGAAGGAGGAGGAAGGCCTGAGCCCTGAAACAAAGGTGGAGGAGGTAAAAGATGGAGCCAATCAGTGAGTGATTCCACTGGGCCAGCCAAAGGACTTCGTGGTGTGCAACTTATGACTGCTAAGCAGACTGATAGTGTTTCTGTAGTTACCCCTATGCCTAACTTATGCATGCATTTGGATATACCCTAATCAATCTCTATACTGCACACCAAAGAATCACAACCAGAAAAAGCTCAAATGCCTATGGGCTGAACAGGGGGAGAGACCCCCAAGGTATGGCTCAAATCATTCAACACAGAATTGACCTGGAGAGCTATACAGGAAGCAGCCATGGATGAAGCAGCTAAGGCAGTACTCACCAACTGAGTACACAAGTCTAAAACCAAAGAAGTCATAAAAGAAGTAGTCAAAGGAATTGGAAAGGCAGAGAGGGGGCAGGCCCTGGAGTGGCTTGATGAGCTGTATGGATCCCAAAGATATATCTGCCATGCCAAAACATTGGAACAAGACCTCATGATCAAAGCTCAAATAGAAACACTCACCAACTGAACTACTCACTCAGTTGCTATTCTAGTTGATAGTGGGTGCACTGGCAGCTCTATCAATCATGCTTTCATTGACAAGCATAAACTTCCCACCTGGGCCACTGTGGCCCTGATCCTGATCTACAATGCAGATGGAACCAAGAACTAAGCTGGCTCAATCATCAAATTCATTGAACTCTGACTTACCATTGGAGATCATTCTGAATGGATCAACCTCATGGTAACTGACCTAGGTACCAAGGAGATATTCTTGGAGCATGACTGGCTAATCAGATACAACCTATTAATCAACTGTAAGACCAGGAAAGTAACATTCACTCAGTGCAAGTGTTGAAAGGTTCCATTCAAACTGCCAGACAAAGACCCTAAAGATCAGTGGGATGAAGAAATGAAGGATGGAGAGACCATCCTCATAATCAACTTACAAAAGGAAATGACCATACAGACAATACACCACACCAATGATCTGGCAGCTAGGGCCCACAAGCTGAAGGAGAAAAAAATGTTTGAAGAAATGGTTCCTGAGTGGGCATGGGACTTCAAAGACCTTTTCAAAAAGGAAAGCTTTGATGAGCTCTCTGCACCAAAATCCTGGGATCACATGATTGAACTTGTTCCAAATGTGAACACTAATCTTGACTGCAAAACCTATCCACTCAATGCCAATGAACAACAAGAACTCAACAAATTTTTGGATGAAAATCTCTCAAGTGAAAGGATTCAGCCTTCCAAATCTCCAATAGCTTTCTTTTTCTTCTTCATCAAAAAGAAGGATGGGAAATTATGACCTGTTCAGAACTATTGAAAACTGAATGAGATGACTATAAAAAATTGCTACCTGCTCCCACTGCTTTCAGAGCTAATGGACAAGCTCCAAGAGGTGAAGTACTACACCAAGCTCGACATATAGTGGGGATACAATAATATCCATATCAAAGAAGGGGATGAGTGGAAGGCAGCATTCAGGACCAATCAGAGGCTGTTTGAATCCACAGTCATGTTCTTTGGTCTTACCAACTCTCTGGCAACCTTCCAATGGATGATGAATGATATCTTCAAGGATCTCATCACCACTGGAAAGGTTACTATTTACTTGGATGACATCCTCATCATGTCTAAAATGAAGGAGGAGCATCATAGGATTCTTCAAGAAGTACTCACACTGATGAGGAAGCACAAACTCTTCCTTAAAGCTGAAAAATGTGAGTTTGAAGTCCTAGAGACAGAGTACCTGAGAGTGATAATCAGTGAAGGAAGCATTCAGATGGATCCAGTTAAAGTTGCTGGGGTCACCAAATGGCTGAAACCTACCAAGAAGAAGAAATTACAATCATTTCTGGAGTTCATCAACTTCTACCACCAATTCATCTGAGATTACAGCAAGATAGTTTGACCTATAATGCAACTAACTGGAAACGCCCCATGGTCATGGAGACTCTCACAACAAGCTGCCTTTGATGACCTAAAAAGGTGATTAGCAGAAGACATTGTCTTGGCCATTTCCAATCAAAAGGGAAGATTTTATGTCAAGGCAGATTCTAGTGAAGGAGCAATAGAAGCAGTACTCTCTCAAGAGCAAGACAGGAGATGGTGACCAGTAGCATTCCTCTCTAAAGTTCTGACTGTGACTGAATGCAACTACAAGATATATGATAAGGAGCTATTAGCAATAATGCTCACTCCCAAGGAGTGGCAGCACTATCTCATCAGTGTCACTCTAACATTTGAAATATGGACAGACCACCAAAATCTCTGATATTTCTGACAACCTCAAAAACTCAATTGACAACAGGCCCACTGGGTTACCAAGTTAAGCCAATACTCATATACATTGCACCATAAAGTGGAGACCACCAACAAAAAGGCAGATCTCCTTAGCAAGAGATCTGATCATGATCAGAGAGAAAGAGACAACAAAGAGGTAATGCTACTATGCTCAGGGCACTTCTGGGACATGATAATGATGACAGAAGAGGAGATCTATGAGCAGATCAAGAGTGCAACTAGGAACACTAGTAAATGGGATCAATGTGTGGCCCCATCTCTGAATCATAAACAGGAGATGATGAAGGAAGGAGGAATGATCTGCTATGATGGGTGAATTTATATCTCTAGAGATCAGTTGCTATATGGTGAGATTATCACCATGTGCCACAATCATGCAATCAGAGGACACCCAGGCATTGCCAAAACTAAGAAATTGATATTATGCAAATATTGATGGCCAAAGATAGGGCAGGATATAGAACAATACATTAAGAGCTGTGAAACCTGCCAGCAAGGAAAATCCTCCATACAAGCCAAAGCCACTCTCCTACATCCCAATGAAATACTGCAAGCCCCCTGGACTCATATCTCCATTGATATGATAACTGAATTATCTAGTTGTAATAGTTATGACACTATTATCATCATCATTGATTGCTTCTCCAAAGCAATCATCCCAATCACCTGTTCTATGGAACTCTCCTCTGAGAGATGGGTGAAAATAGTACAAGATGAGGTATATGCCAAATATGGTATGCCTCAGGTAGTTATTTCTGATCAAGGGCCACAATTCATCTCCAAGTTTTTGGATGACCTCTATAGGCTCCTCAATATCAAATGTAATGCTTCAACCATGTACCATCCTCAAACAGACAGACAGAATGAGCAAACTAAGAAGTTGAAAAATACCTTTGACTGTTCATCAACTATAGGCAAGACAATTGGATTGAGTGGTTAGCTCTTGCAGCCTTTCAACATAACAACCACATATATTTAGCCACAGGCAAAACCCTATTCTTTGTTAACTATGGACAACATCCACATGTTGCTGAAATAGCACATGCCTATACCACCATGTCTGCATCCTCTGACTTTGCTGCAAAGATGATCACCATTCACAACAAGACTCAGACAGCTCTTGAGAAAGCAGCCACCATCATGTAAAAACACTATGATACACATTGCTGACTCATACACTCCTACATAGTCAGTGACAAAGTATGGCTCAACACAACAAACCTACATCTCCTGCAACCCAAACAGAAGCTATTGGACAAGTGCATTAGACCCTTCCAAATTTAAAAGAAGATGGGAGTGTCAGCATATCAACTATGACTACCAGTGCACTGGAAGATTCACAATGTCTTCAATGAAGCATTACTGAATCCATATATTACACCAGCATTTCCAAGTCAAGAGCAACCACCACCTCTGCCTCCTGACCTGATTGATGATGAGGAACACTATGAAATCAATTAAGTCCTAAACTTTAAACTATGAAAAATCAAAGCAAAGGGTGGAGGAATGACAACAATAGTAGACTATCTCATTAGTTGGAAGGGTTACAGCTCTAAATCTAACCAATGGGTCAATGAGAAATGAATGAATGCAGATGATGCCATACAAGACTACAAATTATCCCTAAATTAAGCTATCAGGACAATGGTCTTAAGGAGAGAGTAATGTTATGATTTTACTATTTATTTCTCTTTCTTATGGACTGACTCTATTTATGCTTAGTCAGAGTGCTTAAACAAGTGCTTGAGACTGTGGGACAGGCTTAGTCAGCATAACAAGCCTCTTTGATCATTGTCTTTTGATGTGACAGCATAGCCCAATAATGCACAACAAATCTTTTGTGTACAGTAGTAACACCCAAGTGTTATGATTTTTCCATTTTCTCTTCAACTTAACCCCTATTTATGCTTAGTCATAGTGCTAGAATAAGCACTTGAGACTGTGGAATGAAGCTTAGTCATCACAACTAGCCAAGTCTGTCATTGTCTTTTGATGCAATAACATTGCCCAATGATGCACAATCAACCTTTTATGTATGGTAATGACTCCCTAGGACAAAGGGCACAATAGACTCAGCAATGCATAATTAGCCATAGTATTATTAGAAAACCTTGTACAGTATTTAAGACTGCTTGCTCTTGCTGGTAATCCCCAGCTTCAAGCTAAAGTTTATCCTCACATCATTCTATACTTGAGCTGACCCTCTTGGTCTTGTGACACACTGATCAGAATATGCATCAAAGTGGACTCAGCTGATCTCCCAAAGTGTGAGGGGACTTCTGTTTACCACATGTATCTGTTCATGTGATGCTTGGATCTAACACCAAGGACAAAAGGCACAATGAACTCAACAACATACAATAGAAAGGTAGTATAATTAGACAGAGCTTGTACAGTATATAAGATAGCTCACTCTTGCTGGTATACTCCAGCTTTGAGCTAAAGTTTATCTTCATACTATTCCATTCTTGAGCCAATCTTAAAGCCTTGACATATATTGATTAATATTTACAATAAGTGAACTCTGATGTTCCACTTGAAGTGTGAAGTGATGTCAGTTTATCACATGTTTATAATCACATGCAGCTTGGGTCTAACAGAAGGAAGCATTCAAATGGACTCTATCAAAGTGGCTGGAGTGGTAGAATGGCCAGAACCAACCAAGAAAAAGAAACTTCAATCCTTTTTAAGGTTCACCAACTTCTATTGGCAGTTTATATGAGACTATAGCAAGATCATATGACTGATGACATAATTAACTGGTAATGCCTCCTGGGCATGGGGACTATCACAGCAATCAGCCTTTGATGATCTAAAACAATAGCTGGCAGAGGACATAGTATTGGCTATCCCAAGCCAGAATGGCAAATTCTGAGTAGAGGCTGACTCAAGTGAAGGCATGATCAGGGCTGTCCTGTTGCAAGAACAGGACAGGAAGTGGCAACCAGTAGCCTTCCTCTCTAAAGTGTTAATGGTGACTGAGTGAAACTATGAAATCTATGACAAAGAATTGCTCACCATCATGCTCACTCTAAAAGAGTGGTGGCACTACCTCATTGGAGCAACTGAAACCTTTGAGATCTGGATGGATCACCAGAACCTCAGATACTTCCAGCAACCCCAGAAGCTAAATTGACAACAGGCCTGATGGGTAACAGAACTAAGCCAGTACCTCTACACTCTGTATCACAAGGCAGAGACAGTGAACAAGAAGGCCAACCTTCTTAGCAGATATGCCAATCATGATCAAGGAGGACATGACAATGAGGGGGTCACATTGTTAAAGCCAGAGCACTTCTGAGCCATGATAATGCTGATAGAGGAAGAAATCCATGAGCAGATCAAAAGTGCAACCCAGGACACCAGCAAATGGGACCAATGCATGGCTTCATCCCTGAACTATAAACACAGAATGACAAAGGAGGAAGGATTAATCTGCTATGATGAATGGATTTATATCTCATGCAATCAACAACTATGAGGAGAGATCATCACCACATTCTATGATCACACTATCTGTGAACATCCAGAAATCATGAAAACCAAAGAATTAATTCTATGTAAATACTGGTGGCCAAAGATGGGACAGAATGTTGAATGCTATGTAAAGAGATGCAAAACCTGTCAATAGGGAAAGTCCACAACCCAGGCATGGGCAGCACTGCTCCATCTGAATGCAATACCTCAATCACCCTGGACCCACATCTCAGTAAACATGATCATCAGGCTTTCTGACTATAACAGCTATGACACAATCATCATCATTGATAGGTTCTCTAAGGTGATCATCCCCATTGCATGCTCAACAGAGCTAACATCCAAAGGATGGGCAAAGATTCTATGCAATGAGATTTATGCCAAATATGGCATGCCCCAAACAGTCATCTCTGACTGTAGCCCACAGTTCATCTCCAAATTCCTGAATGACCTATACAAGCTGCTGAATATTCACCACAATGCATTCACTGCATATCACCCTCAGACTGATAGTCAAACAGAGAGGGCCAACCAGAAAGTTGAAAAATACTTATGACTTTTCATTAACCACAGATAAGATGACTGGGTTGAGTGGTTAGCCCTTGTGGTCTTCCAACACAATAATTGAATCCATTTGGCAATGGAAAAATCTCTCTTCTTTGTAAACTATGAATGTCACCCACACATCACACAGACAACACACTCTCATACTACAATATCAGCCTCTACCAACTTTGCCACAACTATGATAAAAATCCATGATGAGACACACACTGCCCTTGAAAAAGCAGCCTCTGCAATGAAGAAGCAGTATGACACTCATTGATGCACTGCATATATGTATAACACCAATGATAAAGTCTGGTTAGATACCACTCACCTCCATCTCTCTTGCCCAAAATAAAAGCTCTCTGACAAATGCATGAGACCATTCCTCATACTCACCAAAGTTGGAGCCTCCACCTATTGACTCTGACTGCTGGCTCATTGGAAAATCCATGATGTTTTCAACAAAACATTGTTAACATCATATGTCACACTGGCATTTCTGAATCAAGAACAACCACCACCACCACCACCATCATCTAACCTGATCAATGATGAGAAGCACTATAAAATCAATCACATCCTAAATCACAAACTTTACAAGGTCAAAGCAAAGGGTGGCAGTACTATAACAATAGTTGACTATCTAGTCAGTTGGAGAGGTTATGGGCCCAAATCCAACCAGTGGGTAAGTGAGAAATGAATGGATGCTGAAGACACCATATAAGACTACAAATTATCCCTAAATTAAAGCCATTGGGATGATGGTCTTAAGGCAGGGGTAATGTTATGATTTTCCCTTATTTTCTCTTTCATTCCCAGTATTAACCCCTGTTTATGCTTAGTCAGAGTGCTAGACCAGCACTTAAGACCATGGGAATGGCTTAGTCATCACAACAAAGTCCAGTCAATCATTGTCTCTTGACATGGCAACAACACTCAACAATGTACAATTACTCTTTTATGGATGGTAGTGACATCCAAGGACAAAGGGCATGACAACCAAGGACAGACACAATAGGTAGAAGTATTTATATCAATGACACCCTGTAGTATATAAGAAAGCTTGCTCTTGCTGGTAATCTCCAGCTTCAAGCTAAAGTTTATTCATACTCATTCTACTCTTGAGCTATCTTCTTGCATCTTGAAGCACCTTAATCACAGAAGTACATCAGTGGACTCTAGTGGAAGGCTTGAATGCAAAGTCATGCTAGTTTATCATATGTTCTAGATCACATGCAGCTTGAGCCTAACAATAGGCTAGTTTCTGATGAGTCTGATATGAGGAACTTTTTTGAACTGTGTAACTTATTTTTGCATAGATCATCTGGACATTTTCTCTTTTTCAGTTTTGGGTGACCTGCTTTTGTTCTAGCATTGATACAGCATGTTGTTCAATGGAACAAATTAAAATATCTTTTGTCTTTATTAAGGTATTTCATGCATTCTGGAGAAAATTCTCCTCATTGTGCTGCCCTACTAGAATTGGCATTCTGAAAGAAAACTTGAATCTTGCAAGAACCTTAGGCCCTACAAGCAATTCATGCTTGCATGAATTATGTGGATATCTATATGTTCCAAACTTGTGGAAATAAAATTTGTAGGCATCATCAATGACTCAAATCTATGCTCTTTGAAATACCTTCCCATTCTCCCTGAAGCTTCAGAAAAGCTGTGACATGCTTTATTGTTAATGCAGCACTGGAATATTTGAACCATCATCTCTACATTATACTGTTACAGACCCTAAATCCTGATGAGACATATTTCTAATGATCTTGTGCAGGCTCTTGTTATTCAAAGTGTATCCATTGTCCAACTTGTGAGTCGTCGAGCATTTAAATCCATGGTTTCTAAATGAATAAGCCGTGACTTAGCTTTGTTCATCGTTGGCATGTGAGTGATGAGGGTGTGAAGTATCTTGATTGGCTGTGTAATGGGACTCACAGGAAATCCGAAGAGAAGTACCGCACCACGCGCTTCGACGACATCGAAGGCCAACGTCGCCGCTGAACAGCAACCATCAAGCATTTAATCTCGCATGGCATGCTCAAGAGGCACTGTACCGTGTGGCAATGATGGTGTAAATGACAAAGTCGTCACAAGGAGATGTAGGTGGCTTCAAGAAGCCTCAGGTTGTGTTTCTTGGACTTATAAGGATATACACTGCGTCCCTCAGGATGGATGGATATGCTATTTCCAAGCCACAGATATTCCCACCTGTTCCGTCATTGATAGCCCATTTCGCAGCCATGCTCTCTGCAAGGTAAGCGTCTGGATAGCACTACATCGGCCCACTTTTTTTGAAGGTGAAGATACAAGAGTTCCCTTTGATTGGTCTTATGAGTTTTGTTGAATCATCCCCTGGATATAATAATTGAAAATTTCGGAGAACAACGCTTTCAGGGTTAATATCATATCTTGATTTCCACAGCACCGTGAACATCGATCGGAATTTGTAGGAAAACAACAGTAGATGCGCCATATGAGACTGTGACAGGTCCTCAGAGAGAATGGAGATAGAAATGATAAGACGAACAACGACATTGAATTTTAGCGGAGGCAATGTGGGATATGAAGTTAAGCATACAGAACATTCGCTTGGCCGCTTTACGGGACACGATGTAAAGAAATATGACAAATCGGCACTGCAGACATGCCTAACGAAAATTCTGATGGATATCGGTATCCCTGAGTCGTCGCATCCACGGTAGCTATCTAGTACAGTCGGAAGGTAGGAGACGCATTTGAGTAACAAGACTTCTGGGCTGAAGAAATGGGACATTGTCAGAGACTCAGAGAATGGCCCGAGTAACCTATATACAAGCCCAGATTATGTTAGCTAATATTCCGAGGGAAGATAACAGAGGCAGGAACTTAAAGAACACAGAGATTATATGAGACCATGTCCAATTCCAATCCGACCGAAATCGGAGAGGTCGTCAGAGCCACAAAATGTCCTGGGTCCTTATCTCTTCTGTGCAAGGACAGAGCGTTTGTCCTGGATAAGTAGTAACGAGGCACTGCGAATGAAGTATGTATTCTATGGTTCAGAGGAGCAGTCGCCCAATGAGAGCGCCAGCGGAACAGTATTGACTGTCTTGACGGCTAAAGTAACGCAGTAGACATTTAGCGAACGGGAGTTCCTCGGCTTAACACAGAACAAATTGCCACGACTTCGTCTGAAAGTTAGTGCTGGAAACTCGCACTAAGGTCGGGAAACTTTTTCGGAACCAGTTGAAGAAATGGGACGAACAAAACAGGAACGAAATCAAGCCGGTCCACAAGTACAGATTTCACAGGAAGATACCGAACACTGGCAGCTGCGTGGTTAGACTTACAGTCAAACTCTGGCCAATGTCTTGATTTTTCTCGGAATTCGGTAAATGATCCTTGAACAAAGAAAAGTACATTATGATGGTAGCTTTGTACGATCAGTCTGTGCAAGGTAAACCACTCATTGTGATTAAACTACCGTAGGTATTACAAATTAACCATCAGATCGCTTCCAGAACTTGTATTTCCTCCACGACTCCCTCCTTCCATGATACTCCAAATGCTGCACCTTAAACACGTGAATGTTGTTCTTTCGATCATAGATGTTCACAGAATATGTAGCGAAGTCTGATGACAGTTGCGGTCTAAACCTTTCAGGTGGTAGCGGTGCGAAACGCAGGGCTAAAATGCGCCTATGAATTTCACTTGCGGTCGTTCTTACTGCTTCAAATCCATAGGAACGAGACACCGCTTCTATTTGAAGATTGCAGAGATTCGGCCAGGATGCAATGAAAGCGTGTAATATTCTATCCTACGAACACATTTAGCCGTCGGACTAATCAAATCTGGGACGAAGTGAGCGACTCACAATGACATTGTTTTCTTCTGCTGTCGTTCTCGATTTGTCAGCGCAGACATATAATGATTTCAGACCGCGGCAAAGAACCAAAGCATCTAGCATAGAATGGTCCAAGCACCATGCTCCGCTATGGCAGGGCCCAATGCGAACTGTCGTCAACGACGAAGAATTCAAGGTGATGACGGTCGGAAGAAGGGATGAGATATGGAGATTGCCATTGGTCGGGTCTGACGACATGTTAAGTGACAGTTCATGAAGCCCTGTATAGGACGAGAGATACGACAGTAGCGCCAAACTGGGATTGTGATATGTGAGAGACACCAAGCATATTCCCTGCTCCTGCAATCCATCCCAAAATTCATCGGGTATGGTAATATACGTGTCCAGGCTCTCGAGGTGACGCAAATGAGGTATGAGTTCGGGGATTTCGTGTGCGTATAACTCGGAGTATATTCCGCCGCCTATCTTCAGTGTCTTCACAGTACTGTACGTTCCCGGAGGTAAAGAGCTAAACAACAATGAAATCGATCGTCTTTCATCGTTGTCGAAACCCCCGCCCCAGACGTAAGCATCTATACTTTCTATGTCTGGATTGTAGCCGAGGAAAGTAATGAGCTCGTTGCTTATTTGGCCCCAATAGTTCAAGTTGATATCTCGAATGTGACGAAATGGAGACAAGGGTATGTCCCAGTTGCCGCGACGGTCTATCTTCAGGCTGGACAAGAGGGGTAGATTTCCGAACCGTTCAAACATCAGATTAGCATAGTTCGGTCCCAAATTCCCGATACTTCTCCAACTGAGATGGGTGATCAATATCAATCAAGTTCGCCAAAATCTTACAAAACTCACAATAACGATTTCAATGAAACCATAGATGGAATAGCTCCAAGGAAGAGGGCATCAAAAGAATCTAGTCTCTCGTCTCTCATCTTCTTTCTAGCTTCGCTAGCAAAACGGGAGGGAAGAGGCCGGGACTCTTTGTCCAGATAGAGGGAAAGACGAATGATGTATTGCGCCAATCTCGGACCAGAATTAAGTGATTTAAGAAAGATGGGAGCTGAGCTAGAGTGCCGACTCCAAGATAGGTCGATGTAGACTGATTTAAAGACGAGAGGTGTGGCGATATCACGGAGCAGCTGGCATGTACGTCGAAGGTGCCGACGAGTCCGACTATCTGCCTGCATGCTGGTTAGTTTCTTTCCGGCAGTATAGGGTGGTTGTTACTTCAAAGGCAATCCTATTGAGGATTTCGTTGGGCACTGAGAGCAGCATCGCAGACGAGCGATAAAGATCACAAGGGAAGGTTGGGGTTGCCACGGAGCGAAAGGCGCCCAGGGACCAAGTGAGTCAAGCCGCCGGTTCAACAATGAACGGCATTAGATGCCGATCTCTCACGACCACCGCATAACTCTTAGTAGTTAGCTACTCATCTGCCAGACAATTTTGTGCTTTTAATGAATAACTAGTACGATAGCTAAGTGATAAGCAGTGACACAGTGATGTAAGAGCAAGACGTTAGGAAACAGTGTAAAGCAGGGGTGATATAATTAGTACCAAAGAAGCAGTAAGGAAAGATAATGAATATATGTCTATTCCTGAAGCAAGCTGTACCATACCACCCAATTTAATATGGGGATTCCCCTTCCGACTCCCAACCTGTCTGTTATCTTATACCAAAAACAGCCTGGCCTGAACATGGACATTGCCAAATTAACATTCATCATGGATGATCGGAGGCAGCTGGTATTTCCTCGGACCCACTATAAATAGTTCTGCTGGGAGTCGGAGCAGAGAAGCTGAAGAGCACGGCAGGAGCGTATTGGAAGGTGTTGGAAGACATGAAGATGAAAATGGTGCTGTACGATTGGGAGTAGAGGAGGAATTTGAAGATTCAAACACAGCGCCGCAAGTAGTAGCGCTCGTCGAAGGGACTAGTGATGGCTGATGTTGGGGAGTAGCGGCAGGCGTAGGTGGCAATAATATGGTTCCATTGCGAACGTCATTACTAGCGGGCGTCTGTTGGCGTTCGAGGCGGGGGTTTGGTGTATAGCCATGATTGTGATTGTTTTTGTCCCAGTTCATTTCCACTGGGTCCGTCGTCACAAATGTGCAGTCAACCTCACTGCAGACTTCCTTCTTGCTGAGAAAATAGTGATAAGCATGCTGACTGCCAAGCAGAGACTAAATACAGGACTTACTGTACATGGTTAATATGCGTTTGCAAGTTGGATCGCTGTAGCATCATGCGTGGACACTCAGGACATTTGTACATTCTGCGACAGAGAAATTAGTTTCCCATGTCAGTAAGGATAGAAATAAGACATACACTTTTTCTCGTTCTTCCTTCGTCCAATGTTGAGGCTTATGGCGTTTTAAGTCACATTTCTTGGTAAACGACCTTGTGCATTTGTCGTAGGGATATCGGCGGACAGAGGAAGCGATTGTTTGCTGTGAAAGGACATGTGACTCGTCAAATGAAGCCCTCAGAGAACGACCCCCACTCACGACCATGATACGAGGAGTACAAGACGTAATTGGAGCGGAAGGTTGAGAATAGGCAGACAAGTTGAAGAATGACTTTTCTCTCCCAACGTCGACGCTTAAATCTACAATCGTATCTCAATTTGCAACCACTCAGATTCGGGAGCATCGTTAGGCTTGGGCCTTGTTGAAGCGCGGACAAAGGGCTCTGTTGCTCAAATCCAAAATGTCGATTATTCCCAAATCCAAGAAAAGTCGAGCCGTTTATCTCCCAAGAAAGCGACTAAGAATTCGGTGATGGAAGGAATACAAAGACGTCTGAGTGTGTAAGAGGGAAAAGGGTCGCTATAAAGCGAGGCTTACGAGAATAAGGGAAAGGAATCCTAGGCTTGTGGCTTGATTTTCTTCTCCAGATCGTGCTTCGAAAGAGAGGTGGTAGCGAGCGGGAGGAGCCGTCATAGCATTCAGAACCTGGACCTTTCGTAACAGACATCCGGATTTGGGAGACAAAGGAAAATGCGAAACGCCAAATTTATCATCGGGACCTGGAATTTGAGGGACCAGTTGACTGCAGCCAATAGTGACATTCCATTCACCGGGAATATCACACCAAACAGAGTTTGACATCGCATGTTTTACGACAGATGCGTGCCAGATCCATGTTCGGATCGATATCTTCCACGTCCGAGTCTCCAGATCCAGACATACGCCACAACAGAAGGCAAAAGACAACCAGTAACGTAAGTCCTCGAATGAACGGTCTAGTCAACGCAAGTATCAGACTCGGACGTTGTTGAACAGTACGGCCCGGCCGGATTTTTAGTGGACATCCCTTTGGTACGCAAGTAGACGGTGTCAGCAAAGTAAATATAAAAATTCTTGATTTTCCCAGCGGCGGAAAGCATTCGAGAAGAAACCGAAATTTTCAGGAGGTGGACGAACCAGAGTGTGCGTCAGGGTCCAGAGACTGGTGTCAGAGGGACGAGCGTGTAAGAATATGTTGTAAAATAATCGCCCTGTTATTCTATCGGAAAGACAAAATGGACGAGGACGCGAAGTATTGAGGGAATGGCGGAGGGGAACAGTTCCCGACATGAGAGCAAATGCGACGTTTGGCGGTAGCACGTGACCCGCGCCTCTTTCTTCTTTGCCACGACGAATGATATGCTCAACTCCACGTCAATTATTCTTACCGCTTTCTTCTCTATCACGCTGCATAATTTTTAATATTCGTTGGACAGATAACAGCTCTGTGCACCTCGGATTCAAGACAGGTTGCTGTCACTGCCTTTCGCGTTGCTGAAGCGAAAACCTTGCTCTGAAATTTGGGAACTCAAATTTTCCTCTTCTTCGTTGGGGTCGATCTCATCCAGCTGAATGAATGGCTAAGATAAGCCCCAGGATCTGGAAGTTCGTTTTGATCTGTGGATCTAGCCCCATACCTTCGTCGGAATGGCTGTCGTGGAATAAATTATACCAATAGAAGGGGTTCTTGGTGAGAAATGTGCTCAGCTCCGAAATGTACCTGCTTATATGTTTTATGATGCGCTATGACGATTACCGTGAAATTGACAGGAAATCGACCGACGTCGCAGCTTAGCCTTATCGTATTCTCCTTGCCTGCTTCTTGAAATCTCTCCCTACAATACAGTTACGCCTATGCAGCTCGGAAAAGCAATTCGGTCGACCCTCGATACTCCAATATGCGCATATATTCCGCCGACTTTGGTCGTCTTCTCAGTGCTATTAGAGGTCGTATCTGTTGTCGAAGCGTAACTGGGCATATATGCTGCTGAGGATATCGATGAATTCCATCTCTGCGATCAAGAAACGTGGCAGCCATTCGTTTCCGTGGAACACACGTTCAGACACCATTGCCTCGATGGAACGCATTTCCGTTAACTTCGACTCAGCACCATGTCTACTTTGTCATACTTTGTCATGGATTACTGACTTTTCCTCTGGTTCGAAGGCGACTCGAGCCTTCCCATCGTTCTGATGTGCTACTAATGGACACTGTGGCAGTGGCGTCACAGCAGCCGCCGTCGACAACGCAATAAGTCCTACTCTAGCTGCCCTGTGGTTACTCATACAGATCGTTCTCCTGCAGAGATATACGGTCGTCTGCTTCTTCTACGTGTCGCCCATCGCCTCCACTTTACCAGACTTCATCATCTTGTTTAAAACAGACTCGCTTCCTGCAGAGGATCGAAAGTTTATTTGTAGAGCATGACAAACAACTATCGTACAGTCGACCCCATACCGCTCTCGGCAGGTCCCTGAAAATTACTCTCCCAAGATCGCATATCGCGTTCCACACATCATGAAGTGTGATCTCCTTCAGCAGCGTTCAGATGGCCAGCGCGATGGTGTGCAGCAAGGAAAAGAATCTCTCGAAGGCCTCCTTAACCTTATTCACGACAGTGACAAGGAGGACGTATACTCTCAACATGACATTCAACAGCCATCTACCAAATTTGGCCCACGGGAACTCGGTGATGAAAAATTTGGGAAGATCCCAGAGGAAGAACTTGGGGAGATGACAGAGGAAGGATTTGGGTAAACTCCAGAAGAGGAATTGTCCGACACGAATGATGTTCTTCCACGATAAATTGTACCAGATTTCTAGGATGATTTCCTTAGGGATCTTCCATAGAAGGCCTTTGGGTATCTCCCTGAAGAGGATCTTGCCGACGTCATAGAGCTTCCAGGCCATGACTCTGATGCGTTTAATGGCTTTTCTCGATCGGACTGGAAACAAGAGGGTTGTCAGCCATTGCCGTACAAAGAATGAACAGAAACTAACCCACATTTAATCCGTTTGAAAGCGCCTAAACGTCGGGAAAGCAAGAACATCGTGATCTCGCGTTGCTTGTTTGTGGCGGCCAGACGCAGAGTGGTTTGGCCATCGGGTGCGACTAGGGTGTCGTCTGCTCCGTATTCCTGCATGAGGAGGTTTACCATCGCTATCTAACCCGTCGACACAGCTCCATGAGGGGGGTACGGGGCACAAAACCTTCATCAAGTAAATCTTCCATGTCGATCTGCTCTCCACGCTGGATGGCTGAGAATACATATTCGAATCGTTTGTGTATAATGTAGTTATATCCGGATTCGTAAAATAACCGAGCCTTAAGATCGGCTGGAGTGTGGCAGGGTGAGCTCCACCCGTTGATGTCTGCGCCGTGAGCGAGGAGAAGTCGTGTTATTTTGATGTCTCGAGCGCGGACGGCGGTAAGGAGAGGCGTGTTACCGAAACAGCAGAGGGTATTCGGAGTTGTTAGGCAGGGGTGGACATTAGAAAATTAGATACGAGGTCATAGTCGTGCTGGGCGATGGCGAGGTGGAAAGCATGAGATCTTGCACACGTCTGGGCAGGAAGGGGCGTAGGAGGTGGTGCGATACCATCATCTGCAATGCTGACAACTGGCGTTGTCTGGTTATAGTCGTCGTAGGGTGGTGCAGATAGTATAGGGAGGTGGTCAGGATCAGACATAGTGGGTGGCTGATGAGTGATGACGGTGAGTCAAGCGCGTCTTATTCAGCTCAGTGTTGTTAAACTCGTAATGATTACGGCCAGTCGATCCGCGGGAGCTACATGTGTACTTTACACAGTGATGCGGACCTATGTGGCTGTTTATGCGCAGTGTTAATACAAGTTAATTCCGCTTTCGTTGACTCAAGCAATAGAGTAGCATGGTGAGCCACGCTCACAGACTCTTTCAACATTAAACCTTATTTTGGATGTAAAACATGGAAAGTCTAGGATATACCATCCATTCCCAGAGAAACTTCTGAGAAAGTCGCGGTGTCAGACAGGCTGTGGCTAATTTTTTTTCGGTGACACGTGAGCATCGATTTCAAGTTCGGTTAGGCGTGGATGGCCACAAATACAAAATAGAGCAAAACTACAAACTTCAGCTACAGTTCCTGCCATTTTACTCTTCGTTATAAGAAGTTGGAGTCAGAGTTTTGATGATGGTAGCCTCGCATCTGTATGGATTGTTTTTCATCTGTATAATCTTTATCAAGTGATTCTCTCTACAGCATAGCCTCTCTATATTCTCGCTGCTCTCAGATAACTTAAATGGCTTGGCCGGTCTTGCAATACACGATGTTTCCTCTATGCAAGTGAGGTGCTTTGACAGTACACAAGCTGTTTAACGACGATACCGCGCTCGCCTGTAAGATCAGACACCGTTGACATGTGCCAGACGCGTGTTGATAAAATAAAGTTCAATGTACAATCTCCGTACCTTAACAATACGGAGCCTTGATTGAACCTCGACCCACGACTGCCGCCTGTGGCCTTCACCCGTGCAGCCGAAGGTGTCTTTACCGCGCCTCTGGTCCACCATCTTATTCAACCCTGATCGCTACAAGGAACTCGGTGTAACACATAGGACTCGTCTTTACAGGCTTGGTCTCCAGCTTGAACGTTCTCGAGATTCCAATCTGACCGTTTCAATCCGTGGCGTCTGTTCTCATCCCGTTTCAGGTCATCCTACTTTTGCGTGTGGGGATGGAAATATTCAGACTCCATGTGAGCACGACTATGGCTAGCAAGACCGTAAGTACACGATACAAGAGAGGATATTTGGAAACCTACCTGGCAAGACTGTGAGGCTACGTGAAGGAAAGGATAGTCTCTCTTCCATTCACAGTTTTCCAGGTAGTCCCCGATTCTCGGGATCGGGATATGTTTTGCTGTTCTTACGAGCTAAGAGGTAACCGGCGAGTGAGTACGACAGTCTGAGACTGGTACGAGCACTACGTACTCGCATTCAATCTTCTTACAACCGATGGGGGTGAAGAGAATGCTACTTCGCTTACGAGCTGTAGTAGGTGGAGGGTAAAGAGCAGGCGTGAGGTGCGGAAGGCGTAACTCACGATATAGTCCTCTCGATTGCGACCGTGCTGTCGCTCGGTGGAGAGGAAGAGTATTTAGCTTACTGCCTATGAGGCGGGGATACGTGAGCTGTGGTGTCATCTCCAGCTGGGCAGGGTACTCACTCGACGATTAGCTTTGTATGAGCAACAATTTAAACCGGATGAATCTTCCGCCAAGCCCACTGGCGGCCTCTTTAGGGAACGTGTCCTTCGATTACAGGAGCTTGTTATGAGGGGAAAGGGAAGTGCACCTGCCTCACAGTGGTCTATCGTTGTGCATACGTTCAAATCAGCAGTTCACCTGAGGAGCTTCCAGTCTCGCGACCCATGCCATATCTTACATCTTCCCTGGTCCACTTTGACCGCATACTCCTGCGACGATTGTTCCGGAAAACATAGCTGGACTGCTATGGAACGATTAAAATCTATGAAGACCTTATCCCTGTACTGCGGGAGTTCGAAGGCATCTCCAAGCGCTCCCATCACATTGCCGACAGTGCGTAATCTCCTCGTCAAAAAGAGACTCGATCCTCTCCTGTTGCTCATACTCATACCCTCAAATTCCTTGTGCGCCGGTCGCTTGCCAATCTCGCTCTCACATTTCCCCAAAATCGCATCATTTGCTTAGGCGCTCAGGTCGCCCAGTTGGTGACTCTTCGCCTCGAATGCAATTTTCTCCATGACATACAAAGCATCGCCTGTTTCCTCAATTTCTGCAGACAACCGTCCGCGTCGAGGTTCTCTATCTCCGCGTGATGGACAATCCCTGATAATCTGCTACTTGGATTGACTGTAAAAGTTAATCGGTATTCAATACTACCAGTCTTAAAGAGTGCTTGGATTTTCTCCGAGGTTCCCCGTTGTCAACGCCAAACCTTTCTTCGATATGCTGGAATCTGGATATAAAGGAGCAGTGGAGATGAAGATGGACGAACCAGGCGACGTTATAAACTCGAAGGAGAACGGGACCATGCACATTGGTGTACATTCTTGGAGGAAGTTCGGTTCTCGAGCTTTGGTAAAGTCCCTTTCGACCTGGATATATTGCGAGGGGAAAGATACATGTCGAGCTCGAGATAGTGCATCAGTTGATGTAGAATAGTCTTCTGGCCGATGTTTGTTGGTGGATGTTTTGTTACACTAGTAACATCGTTCTGTGAAATCCGTGTCTGGAGATGTTTGTCCATCATAAAGTTTCATGAAACTGAACAAGGAGTTTGTTTAGAGTTTATATTGGGTGTTTTATTCTGGGACGGGCTAACTACGAGTTACAGCGTGTATAGTAGATATATAGATAATTCAGGACAAGACAGTAATAAGAACTGAAAACTGCGACACGAGACTTGAGAGCAGGTATGGATAGAAGACAAGGATCAAGAAACGACAGCAGGGAGACAGCGCGTGGAAAACATAACGGAAACATAACAAAAACCGAGGCTATAGCACAAACAAGACCGTACATTTGGGAGAGAAAAAAAAGCATTTCAAAAGTCCGCCGTCGGCAAGGACACCGACCTCTTTGTTGGATATAATTCATATGAACCGAGATTAGCAGCACGACTCTATTCAGCGCCGTACATGATTGGAGGGAGTTGGTAGTACCTCGGCCCCGTGATGAACAACTCTGCTGGGAGACCAAGTCGCAGGTTCGGAGAGGGATGCGGACTAGAGCTGCGTGGTGGGGATGGGAGGTAGATGTTGGTAGCTGGTGGCATCATTGTGGGTGGAGGGATGCGGGACATGGCTCGACATGTGTGGGGTGACGGCAGGAGAGGTATGTTCGAGTCTATGTTCCATAGAACGGGAGGAATAGGGGGGCCGGATGGCGGGACATAGCCCGTCTCTGGGTAACTTCCCGAGGTAGCGGGGGACAGCATTTCGACGTCGCTGGTCTGGTCCTTCGGTGGAGGAGTGTCGAGCACCATGATTGATATGGTACCGCTCGGGGCGATGGGTGAAGGCTTGCCAGGGGACTCCAGCGAAGACATGTCAATGTCCTTCGCCTCGTCCGAGTCGGAGTCCTTATGCATGGTATTGTCGCCGGGAACGGTCTTTTGTCGTGCGAGCCGTTTTCTTGGAGCGTAGCGGTGCTCGGAGATCCTATGTCGTGTCAACTCGGAGGCATCTGCTGTTTTGTACGGGCAGTCAGGACACATTTTGTTGCGTATATCGTAGCTGCGTATACAGTGGTAAGTCCATAGAAAAGAAATCATAAGGAGGAACTCACTGCCGTTTGTTCATGTGGGTCTTTAAATTCGAACGCTGTAGAGACTTATGGTTGCAGCCGGCGACTTCGCAGGGATATTTACTATCCGAATTAAAGTGAAATCAGCAATCTGGAAGAAAATGATATCAAACATGGTTTACGCTGCATTCCGCCTCTCTTTAGTCCAGTGCTGTGCCCCATGGCGTTTCAAGTCGCTGCCCTTGGTGAACGACTTTTTGCAGTCAGTACAGGGGAATGGGCGTAAGGCAGTAGCGATGGCCTGCGAGATAAACACCGGTGAGTAGTCAGGAAATGCGTGTCAGAAGTGAAGTCCACACACAACCATAATGTCAGCAGAGCTCGAAGATGGAAGTGCACAGGCAAGTTGAAGAATGACTTTGCTCGTCCAGAGCTGAACCTTAAATTTGCGGAAGATATCCAAATTTGGGCTTCCGGAGGAGAACGATCAGGCTTGGAATTTGCTGAAGCGCGTAATCGTGCCTTGTTTTTTTTTTCCAACTGGGACAACCAGGCAGCAATTACTACAAGTTCGGAAACAGACAGGGTGTTGATTTTCCTGGAAAAAGGTCAAGAATTCGAAGAAGGAAGGAGCAACAAAGGAATTTGAATCTAGAACAAGGATGTTAATGGAGAAATACCAACGGAACCCTGGAAAATCAATGTGGCGTTAATTTTTGTCCAAGAAATGCTTCGACCTAACTAAGATCGATCTGGCGACCGTGCGGAGCATCATAGCCTTCAGAATCAGGGCCTGGAGTAGAATAAATCCGAATTTGGGAGACAAAGGAAGTTGACAAACTCTAAATTCACCATCGGGGCCTGAAAATTCGGGGTTAAGTCGAGTGAAGCCAACGATCAAACGAAATTTACCTGGGATATTGGACTAGGCAAAGTTCCGTCTCGCATGGCTCCGACAGAGACAGCTTCGAAGTACCGAAAGGGTGGCTGGATTGATAAGAGCGGAGGGCGAATTTCTAGGGTTGATATTTTCTGTAGAGCAACCGAAAAAACAATGTATCCGCCTTCGTGCGTAGTCGAGTAACGAAAGAAGATGTTTCAGGATATTCTGAATACCACAAGAAGACGGGCCTCGTACACTGATCCCGGATTTTTGGCCAATCTTCTTTTCGCGCAATCAGCTCCGAAATTCATCATCCCCGTTTTCTCAGGGGCCACATAGTTGGTGTAGCATATATCGAAAATCTGGATTTACGAAACTTATGGAATTGTCTAGAGGTAGTTCGGGATTGCAAAGTTGCGCCGTGATCCTAATACTAGTAATAGCATCTCAGCTAGCTTAGCGCTCGTCTACGGATAAGAGAACGCAAGAGGATGCGCCAGGAGCGCACCATCATTTTTTTACTTTCCACAGCCTCTTCCACTGTCAGTAAGGATCGAACAGGACGCGAAGCATTGAAAGTACAACGGTGGAGAGGGTTCCCGACATGGGCGCCACAGGGTCGAGTATGACGGCGGGCCGCTGCACGTGTTCCTTTGCGTCGCCGGCGCAGTCACTGATTCGTCCCCCAAATCGTCCCCAGCATACCTCTACTATATTCTTCCTCATCCACCACGATACATTGGCAAACGGGGATCTTTGCCGTAGTAAGCTTGCCGAGTTCGACAAAATCCTGGGAACCACTACATTTGATTACCATAATGTCGTAGTTCTGTGCATGCCCACTCCGAGCACTCTGTTCGTTGCTAGAGTATATACCCACCAATGGTCTCATTTCCAGGACTACGACTCTTCATGTATTGATTAATAAAGGAAAGCCCGAGGTGGCCATCAACCACCAACAGTATATCATTATTGAGCTGACGTAGCTCTACAGTAGAAGCAACATCCCAAAGAATGAGAATAGCAGAATTATTTACATATTCTCATAGACCACCTTCAGCGCATCGCATATCTCATTCCAATGCATCACATCTTCCGCCTTGTCAAACATGAACTTGCTGAGATGTTTGAAACGAAGCTCCGGTAACAGAGTACGAGAAGGCGCGTGGTCCACTGCGGGACCTTCCTCAATATTGATGCCACAGTCCCTAGGCTCCTTCTGGACTCCCCGATTCTCTACATCGGTTTAATATCTGAACTCCACCATATGAAAGAACGGTTTGACGTTGACGTTTGGAAGACCAGGAGAAAACGCGAGTATTCGAAAGCTTGGTAATACAGGCGTCTTATTAGCCACGACAGTCAATCCAAGAAGGAGATTGTCAGGAAGTGTGGGTGCGCGAAGACGAAGATCCTCGATACGTGCGGTGGTGCCGAGAAACTCGATGAAATTAATTACATTTGGTTCATCGTGAAGGAAATCGCAACTAACGGGAAGTTTTGTCAGATTGGTGAGAGGCGCAGCCATCTGGAGGAAGTGAACAATCCGATATTTAGAAAGGCGAGATTCAAGTAAGTGGGAGATCGGAGTACGAGTGATTCGCATACGCGCGCTATGGTTCCGGTGTGAGATTTTGGAATTTCTCTCATAATCACGTTGCGTACGGACGGGATCGGAATCGGTGCCTAACGAGGCTGTGGAATTATGGAAAGAGAGGGCTTGTGCAGAGACGAGTTTACCAATCACAGCCCAATTATGTGCCCTGGAAGCATCGGCACAGGCATATGGAATCAAGTTGGACCATGGGAGTTGTAAGATACGACATGGATCCGCGTCCTTACCTGCGCGGAACATTTGGAGGTGCAATGCAGACTGGAACGTATCAACAGCCATGGATTGTTGCCGGGATCCAAATCTGGCTTTGACCTTCATAACTAGGTCGCGCAAACGAGGAAATGCATTACCCGAAAACCTTTCCAAGGCGGGAAGTGACATGTAGGCATAGAAGTATTTCCATCTGCGTGTGCTAGCTTCAAGAAGAGCGAATTCAGGATAATGGTATAAGGTAGAGGAGCCGGTTCGAATGACGACAGTTAGGTCACACTCTCTAGCCCGTGCCAGCTGGGTGCTGAGCCTGAACAAACATGTTCTGTCGGTAATTTCGAGCTTCGAGTATCGGTTTGCATCAAATATGATGGTAGACCATAAGCGCGGAGATGATAATGCTGCATCGCGCCATCTGCGGCTGATGCGGGTCAATGTCCAGAGGGGTCGTCGAGGATCTAGGGATTCTTCAGACCGGCATTCACGCACATTCTTGATGACCTTCGAATCGCATACATACCAGGAAAATATCTCGTGGAACATCTGATCCGGAAGTGAGCGAATAGGGTGGAGTAGAGTCTTCGCGTCTGCGACCTGACCTGCAACTAGCTCCCTTTCGTGGAGGAGACTTTCTAAGGCTTGCGGTATCCTCCTTTCAATATCCTCAAGCATTTCTGTTCCGGCCCTGAGAGCGTCGAATAGAGAAGGCTTCTCTGCATCCAATGGAGGGCCATTCTGGCCCAAGAGCTCAGCCACGCGAGCCGAACGCAGAGTCTGCTGGTCCGGCAGAGTGGCTATACCACAGGAATCACAGGAATCCGGCGTTTTCTGAAATCCGTGTCACCTCGTGCTTCATCCAGCAACATACAAACTAAATCTTACGGAAAATGGGTCTTTTCAGTGAGCTGAGTTGGTTACTCCTTGATAAATCTTCGTTGATGTCGAATCACAAGATCATGGAAGAAATCACGCGTCTTCACAAAAGAATTATCATAAAAATCATGGAGGATATAATGTCCAAATGTAAACTATGCGTTCTTCATACACAATCCTGAAAGCAGATACAATCAGCTCCATAACAGAGTCAGCCTCTTCAAGCCCTCTACAGGCTTTGCAGGAGGCTCAGGATTTTGATTCGCAATCTCAATGTATTTGCGAATCGGCATCTCGTCTAACGGTACCAACTTTGACTTGGTAATAAACTTGTAGCCAAAGTATAGTGCGAAGATGAGAGGAATGTTGAAGTAGGATGAGAAGAATGTCTCCGTGTCCCATTTGTCGTGAATGAAGACGGCATAACCTCCGGTGAGAAGGATGAGGCAGAACGCGGAGAAACCGAGCCAGGCGGCGTACGGCTGGAAAGGAGACGTCCATGGGAGTTCGTCTCGAGAGATACCTTGTCTCTTCATACCGTAGTAGAAGCGAAGATACACCATGCAAATGATGATCCCTGAAATACGGTACTGTCAGATAAATCGAAATCTAGAAGGTCGTTGAGTCAACTTACAATGTATGATAGTAGCGGCGGACACGAGATCCTATTCAACAAAGATGAACCTCAAAGTACGAGGAAGCAAAGCCCGTACGGCACATACCTGGAGCCAACCAAAAACTTTAGAGGCACCATCCTGCAGCGTCATGTACGCCAGAGCCATGAACGCCGCTAAGAAGCCCACAGCCACATACGGCACACCAAACCTATTGACACGCAGGAAGGTCTTTGGTGCATGCCCCTCCTGTGCGATACCATACAAATTCCGCGAACCATTAAACATGATAGAATTCCCCGCAGACCATGCCGACGTCAGAACGATGGCATTTATGATATGCGGAACGACAGAAACCCCCGCTCTCTTCGCAGCAATGACGAATGGAGATTGAGATGCATCTCCCGAACCTCCGAGGAGGTTCGGGTCGTTTGAGGGAACGATGAGGCCGACGATGAGGATCCCGAAGACGTAGAAGTTGAGAACACGCCAGAAGACGCGTTTTGCGGCGATAGGGATGTTTTGGCGCGGGTTTTGTGTCTCGGCGGCTGCGTTGGCGACGGTTTCGATGCCGGAGTAAGAGTAGGCGGCGTTGGAGAAGGTGGTCCAGAAGCCGAGGAAGCGGCCTAGGGAGCCATCGGTATTGAGGTATTGAACGAACGGACCCTGCGAGTCAATGAGCTGGTGTGAGTTTCTTAGTGGGCAAGGAGGGACGTACCGGATTTCGCCAATATTGAAAACCATATCTGTGATGGTCAGGGCTGCCACCTAGAGAGACGGGTAAGGGACTGAAGAGACAAGTTGGAGATAAGAAATACCCAAGTCTATGACAAGACCCTGGAGACGACGAGATCAGCGTCCACAATTTATTCCATTAGTTGAGCATTACATACCATGATGATCAAACCCACCACCAGCATAATTTTGAGAATCGCAAAGCCAAACTCTAGTTCGCCGTACACACGAACGAAGAGCAGGTTTGAGATGATGAGCAGTATGCCAAGTAGGGTGATCCACACCCCGTTACTGATGGTTGTCCAGAACTGTATGAGGACGGCGCCAGCGGTAATCTCTGCAGGAAGACCCACGCAGTTCGAGTACACGTAATTCCAGCCCATCGCGAAGGACAACGCTGGGTCAAAAAAGTACTCGGCGTGGCGGACGATGGCACCAGATAGTGGAACGAGGGCGGCGAGTTCGGCTTGGCAGAATACGACACATGATACGAGGACACCGACGAAGGCGTAGCCTAGGGGTGTGTTGGTCAGTGACATGGAAGAGAGATGGCCGCTGCGTACCTAGTAATGCACCCACTGGACCACCACGAGCGATGGCTTTACCAGAGCCTAGGAACAGGCCTGTTCCTATTGTCCCAGCAAGGGCAATCATCCTAGAAGAGATAAGGATTATATTTTCTTAGCGGTAAAGGAGCGTACTGGATATGTCTCTGTCCGAGACCACGCCTGCAGAAAGGGCATTAGCATAGGGCTGTGGAGGCGGGTAAAACGTACTTGAGATCTTTCTTCTCCTCAAAGTCGATGATATCGTGGTCACTTGTTGTGTTGTACGCGACGACTTCAACGTCTTTATCGGTGCCGTAGTGAAAGGCCTTGACTCCTCGAGAATCGGTAGACATAGCGGGGAAGACGAAGGGTGTGAGGAATGGAGGTAAAAATGATGCCCGTTTGCGTTTAAATACGAGAAGCTTGTGCTCGCGGACTTACGAGGGGTAAGAGGAATAGACGTAAAAAGACGCCCGTATGAGATTAAGTACGAGAAACTTAGGGTTGCCGATCTGTCTCAGGCAGGTTTTTCATTTGTGTGATGCCAATCGGTTTGAGTCTGCATCCATTGAACGGCTTATCTTCATACCGATCGTTGAGTGGTTTAGCGGCTCCAAGGAGTTTCCAGATTATCTAATTTTAGTACTTTCTCCGGAATATTGAGAACATTGAGAGCTGTGCATACCGTGATAAAGCTAGATAATCTGCATAATATGGAGTGCAGATACTTCGTGTGAAGACGTTGGACCGATTCTTGTCTCCCTGGCCGCATCTGAGATGGATGGTGTTGGATTGATTGCTGTGTTCAGTATAGGTTTCACAGATAAATGAAGACCGATACCTACTCAAAGTCAGTTGAGACTAAGGGGGAGATGATGCTGGAAGATGTGCATCCCAGAAAAAATTGCATGCATCTCTGTAGCACATTGCTATTTGGAGAAGTATGAAAACTATGCCACTTCCTCCATGGTGGCCATTAGGTAGATTTGATAATGTGAGTGTACACCTTGTCTCACAATAATTCTGAGACTGTATCACTAAAATAAGATGTGCACTCCCAGTTCCACAGTTTAGGTCTATCATGGTTATTCTAGAAAGTGTTATTCTTGAGCTTACAAAATCAATGATATGCACTTGAAGTGACTCACTTCGACAGGTATCTTGAATCCTTGTCTCTGGAATGATGGTGAGCCATGAACTTGCTGAGATGTTTGAAACAAAGCTCCTGCAATGGAGTACATGGGGGTGAGTAGTCCACTGCAGGATATTCCTCAATATTGATGCCAGCATCCCTAGGCTCCTTCTGGACTCCCCTATTCTTTACATCAGTTTAATATCTGAACTCCACCATATGAAAGAATGGTTTGATGCTGATGTTTGGAAGGCCAGGAGTATTTGAAAGCTTGGTAATGCAGGTGTCTCATTAAGCACTACAGTCAATCCAAGAAGGAGATTGTCAGGAAGTGTGGGTGTGCAAAGACAAAGATTCTTGATCCATGTGGTCATGTGGAAAAACTTGATGAAATTAATTACACTTTGTTGATCATATAGGAAATTGAAGTTCTGTTAGATTTGTGAGAGGTGCAGCCATCTGGAGGAAGTGAACAATACAATATTTAGAAAAGGTGAGATTCAAGTAAGTGAGAGATGGGAGTATGAGTGATTCACATATGCATGCTATGGTTCCAGTGGGAGATTTTGGCATTTCTCTCATAATAATGTCACATACAGATATAATTGGGCTGTGATGAGTAAATTCATCTCTATACAAGACCTATCACTCTCTTTCCATAATCCTACAGCCTCATCTGATGCACTGATTCCAATGACATGCACTGGAGGTATTGGCATAGACATATGAAGTCAAGTTAGACCAGAGGAGTTGTAAAATATGACACAGATCCACATCTGTATCTGCAAAACGATTGGAGCTGCAATGCAGACTGGAACATGTAAGTAGCAATGGAGCATTGCTTAGAATCAGATCTGGTAGTGACTATCATAACTAGGTCTTGAAGACAAAGAAATGTATCACCCTAAAACTTTGCCAAGGAGAGAGGTGGCATGCAGGCATAGAGGTATTTCCATCCATATGTGTTAGCTTAGAGAGGAGTGAATGAAGGATAATGCTATAAAACAGAGGAAGCACCCCATAATTGGGACATAATTCATTAAAACCTAACATTGCAGGGCAGCTGTATTGTAATACAATGCTGTAAGTGTAGCTCATTCTAATCTATTACATCCCCTTGATGAGAGGCAATTTTAAGCACCTTTTTGTATCATCTAGACCAGGATTGTGATTGCATAATATGCTATAGCTGAGCTTATCATCTAGCACAGCATACACAATGCTGATAGTGTTTGGCTATTGATCAGACATAGCATCCTGTGCACCCATTACTGCTTTTGCACTCTGGATCTGTTGAAAATCTCTGTGTTGGATAAGAGGTAGACTACCAAGTGACAAGGAACCCATAAAGGCAAACACACAAGGTTGTCCCACTCTACATACAGCTTTATACTACTTTAGAGAGAACATACTAGAATCTTCAAGAAAAGGAAACTGGCTGAGTAATGCACAGCACAATGGTTACCAATCCCAATGGTGAGTCTGGTGAGTGTGGCACTTGCAATGATTGGCATCAAAAATAGCATGCACCCTCCAAGTGATATGCAAGCTAGAAAATGATACACCTCCAATGGGTGTCATGATTCTTGCCCCTAAATCATGACCTGCTGATGCTTAATATGACAACACTATAGCTATGCCTTATTTATTGATGCACAATAAATGACAGAGAACAGCATGACAATCATTATCATCCTGTGCCTTTGTCATAATAGGAACTGCAGCATATGGAGGACTCACCACAGTGATAGTACAGCAGAGTGACAATGATGAACAAAAGCAAGGGCACAGTCATTGTTACACTGGACAATGAGTAGAAGGCATGAAAAGCAGATAATAGTTGCCTGTAGGGCATAGGGTTCTTTAGACAGTATTTAAAGGCAGAAGTATATTCTGATGTACCCCAGTCTTGAGCTAAGGTTTAATACACCTGCTAAACTCTCTGACTACCTGATGAAAATACCCTCACCCAATATGGCAGACTATCTCTACCAGCCACACCCTCTTATTCCTCTTCATGAAATCCTTATTGCCTACCTCATCATTCTCATCATACTATTATATTGAAACCAGACCCAGACTCAGAATCCAGACTCAGACTTCAGTGGGAGCAGTGCTAGACATTTGTGAGTGTTTAGTGAAAGCCTAACAATGGGTAAATCCATCTATCATGTTCTAGCACCAAATGGGTCCTCTTCTTCTCCTTCAACAGCAGCTGCTGTCCATGCTTCTTATTTGATGTAAGGAACTTCTGTCACAATCTGTTATGATTTTTCTTTTTTCTTTCTCAATTAACCCTTATTTATGCTTAGTCACCATAATAGGCAGAGTCAGCTATTGTCCTCCAACAGCAATGACACCCCTTGGCAACAGACAATACTCTTTTGTAGATAGTAATGATGCTCAAGAACAATGAGCACCATAGTATAGAAACACACAATTAATACATATATTGTTATCTAGCTTACAAACAGTATATAAGTAGTATAGCTCTCACTGTATATCCCCAGCTTTGAGCTAAAGTTTATCTTCACTATTTTACCTTGAGCTGATTAGTCTTTGGCCTTAAGATACAAAACATACTATATATGTATAGTGAACTCAGATGTGACTGTATGAACTTGATACAGCATCTGTTTATCATGTGTTTTAGTCATGTGTTGCTTGAACTTAACAATTAGCTTGAAGCTTCTAGCTTCTCTTTCCTTATGCACAACAAGTGCAAAGGAAACTGAATGCCACCATCATCTATATCAATCTCTGATCTCACAGATGACTTTTTTAGGCTTTTAGGCTTGGTCATTGGAACACTTCTCAGACTTCTCACTATTGTCTATCTCTGTTTAGAAAGGCAATCCATAACCATATAGATTGTCAGGCACTACCTGTTATGATTTTTCTCTTTTTCTTTCACTTTTCCTCAGGATTAACTCCTATTCATGCTTAGTCAGAGCACCTAAGACCAGTGCTTAAGATCATGGGAGTGGCTTAGTTATCATAACAAGCTTAGTCAGTCATTGTCTTTCAATGCAACAGTGTTGCCCAATGATGCACAAGGACACTATTGTGGACAGTAGTGATACTCCAGGATAACAAACATAATAGCCAACACAGATATAATAAGTAGGAGTATTTATAGTGATATAATGATATATATATAAGTAGGATGGCTCTCACTGATATAACCCCAGCTTCAAGCTAAAGTTTATTCATACTCATTCTACTCTTGAGCTATTCTCTTATGCCTTGAAGCATATTGATCACTAAAGCACATCAGTGGGCTCTGATAGAAGGCTTGAATGCAAAGCCACATTACTTTATCACATGTTCCAGATCATGTGCAGCCTAAGCCTAACAATTAGCTTGAAGCTTCTACTTCTCTTTTCTCATGCACTATAGTGTGGAGAAAACTGAATGCCCTCTATCAACTCTGAATCCCTGAGCTTTGACCATGAGTTCTTCAAACTCCTTGCATCTATCATTAGAACATTATTAGGGTTATTGGTGATCATATAGCTGTGCTATGGATGCCAATCAATCACAGCCTGTGCAGTTAGACACTACCAGAATTTTCAGAACATCTGCTGAATCCTATGAAACATAACCTCTGACCTCCCACTCCATGACATCCCTGAATCCTGAAGAATGTCCCATCAGCCCACAGGATACCCCCTATCCAAAGCTGGGCCTAGCAGCTTACATCAAGAGGATGTTCAGGAAGAAGAAAGACCTAGACACCCTCCTTGACTCCAACCAAACAGCAGAGACTGAAGCCCTCACATCACAGGGTTCCAAAACCCATGGGTCCTACCTTCCATCTCAAACCATGAGGATGAGGACCTTCCCTTGAACTTCTTTAATAACTTGCCCTCCTCTGACTATTTCATTGCCATGAGAACCTCTGAGATTGCTAACCATGCCAGAGATTCTCTTGATGCCACTAGGGTGGCTCTAAGATCTGAAGATATTTCACCAGACCCAGGAAACTCAGGATACAACTCCCTTTACATGACTCCATCCAGAAGCCCTGCCCTCTCAGTCCACTCCAACCATGGTAGCCATGGGATGGAGATGTCAGAGTGATAGAGAAAGGTGAGGACTGGCAGCTCAGGACAGAATGATCCATGGGCTATTCTCAGACTAGGACCTATGAATCTCATTCAATTATAATGCAGCACTCCAGCAACAAGAGCAGCTATGAGAAGAGTGAGCCTGGACAGACCCTGAGCAAACCTGTGAAGACCTTGCAGAGCACATCCAGGTGGAAGCTCAGTGAAGGGCTGAGAAAAGCAAAGAGAACCAGTGACAGTGCCACCAACAGCAGGAGAATGAAGCTGCCCACCTGGAAAGCACTTCTCCAGGCTGGTATGGCCTTTGATCTGAACTCTCTACCTCTGTTTTCTGAGAACTAAGCACAACCAACACAGACTCCTGAGCTAAGCTCTACAGTCCCATCACCAGAAGTGAAGCTGAAAGAAGAGATAACAATGGTCAGCCCTACCCCCTTAGAATTACCACCATTCACCTCCTGTCCCTCAAGTATCCCTCTTCCTGATACACTCCCAGTCCTGACACCATCCATTTGAATGACAAGTTCATCTTTGATCTCTATGGGTTATGAATACCTCTCAATGCCTACATCTCTGACCACATCCTTTGGTGATTCCTCAGAAATTGAGTTGCTGGACAGTTTCTCAACCCAGAGTACTATGGAAACTTCCAAGTCTATTATGAGGACCTGATGACAGCATAAGTGCATGGTGGCACTCACTATAATAATAAGGTTGAAGCCAGTCCCCAAGCAGGCCTATCCACCATCCCCATCCCCTCCAGCCCTGAGGCCAGGTCTAGTACCTAGCCTTATCAGCTCTCCAGCAACAGTCAGACCTTCCAGAGGGAGCATCTTTGACCAGCCCATCACTTCCCTCCTCAAGGAGGACAGCAAGAGCAATGAGGTTGAGGATGATGAGGACACAGAGAGCAGCAAAGCCTCTTATAGGCTCAAGGACTTCATGAAGTATGCTAAGGAGGATGTCAATGAGGAGGTACTATGAGAAGAGATATAAAGGAATCAGGCAGGAGAGTATCAAGACATGTATGAAGAGGGGGTAATATTTTTATGGTGCTATGACAAATGGTTGGCATTGTATATGGGACAACTATATATTAATGCAGAACCAGATGAGCAGTGAGATATCTTACAGTACTCTGCCACCAATCATGCTATTCAGACCAACAATGCCAGACATCCAGAAGATCAGCTCCATAAGCTGCCAGCCTACAAATCAAGATTTGATATCCAACTGATGGCATGGTCCCCACCCATAGCCCTGAATGAAGCCATATACACAGCCCTCTCAATTCACAGCTGGCAGAGCCAATATTTATACTCCACACTATTGGTATGATCCTTGGCAACTCAGCTCTCACACTCTAGGCCCTGGCTGATGATCCAACCAGTTGGCCTCCTCCACTCATAGATCAGAAAGGAAAGCTGACTCCTCAGTGTGCAACTACCACTGGATGAGGCAACAGGCAGTGGGACTGGAAAGGAACCAGTCTGAGATGATCCAGAAGTGGTCTGACTAGGGTTCACAGTGTGAGATGGGGTAATCATCTGAAAAGAAGCTGCACCTCAGGAGAGCTCCATTGCTGATGACAGATCCCTCCACTCATTCCCAGGACCATCTACTGAGTGACATCATCTGCCCTTCAATGAATGGCCTAATCCCATGGAGCTGTTATCTGAGAATGCTGCCATCCTGCAATGCTGACCTGACTTACTCCACAAACCCTGCTCCTTCAAAGGGGCCTCTGATGACATTGACCAATTTCTCATTGACTGTGAACAATACTTTGAGGTCTATACCATCTATCTCAGCACCAACATGAACCATGTCACCTTTGTCTCCTTGTACCTAGAGGACAAGGCAAAAACATGGTGGATTCTAATCTCCCCAAACTTCTGCTCAACCATGAGGGAACACTACCAATATCTCTCATGGCTGATGTTCAAAAAAATATTAAATGATAAATTCATTGATCTGGCAGTACAAGAAGTACATAAGCAAAAAATCAAGGAATGGAAGATGGGGGACAAGACAGCCATAGATTACTTCAATGAGCTTGAATGGCTCACTAAGCTGGTGGAAATTGTTGCAGGCAGGTTACTTTTACACAGTGGATAATAGGCCAGACTGAGTATGATGGTCAATTGCTTGAAGGCAGAGGTACATATGACTACTACTTACCTGAGTACAATGGTCAATTGCTTAAAGGCAATTGACCATCGACTCAGAACAAAACTGTCTATGCTTATATAAGGTTGACATCAGGTACTTGTGTCATCCCGCAACACTCCCCCTTGATACAATACTTCTCAGAGTTCAAGACCCAACAGCCTGATCATGTGAGTCATCTTCTCCTTCCCTAAGGCCTTTGTGAAGATGTCAGCAGGCATGTCTTCTGTGCAAAGATGTTCAATATGTATGTGCCCCTGCTCAACCTTGTCTTGTAACCAGTAGAAGCAGAGGTCAAGATGTTTGACATGACTGTGATGATCAGGATTGTGAGCAACAGAGAGAGCAGACTGGTTGTCAATCAGCAGTGGTGATGGTGACAGATGATGGAAGCTAAATTCTGTGAACAGGTTTTGCAGCCACAGAATTTCCTGTCCAGCAGAGACAGCAGCCACATATTTGGCCTCTGTGGTTGATAAGGTTACTATAGATTGTAGCTGACTCATTCAGCTGACTGCACCTGTGCCCATCTTGACAACATATCCTGAGGTTGAGCACCCATTGTCTGGGTTTCCACCATGATCTGCATCTGTGTACATTTTGAACAGGTCTGGGTTTGTAGCATCAGGTGAATATGTCAATTTAGGTTGATTGTTCCCTTTATGTATCTGAGGAGGCATTTCAGGGCCTCCCAATGCCTCAATCCAGAGTTTTTGCTGAAACGTGATAGGACACTGACTGCAAAAGCTATGTCAGAACAAGTGGTGATGGCCAGATATGCTACAGAGCCAAGGATTTGGAGATATGGGATGTGCCACATGGTTTTCCCATTCCTCTGGAGTAGCAGGAGACATTGAGCTGGATAGCTTAGTGTGTGGATCAAGAGGAGTACTGACACTGTTACAGTCAGACATTCTGGTATGTTCTAGAATTTTTTGGATGTACTGTGATTGAGAGAGTGTGAGTGTTCAGTTTAGACAGTCTCTGTGTATTTTGACACCAAGGAGGAATGAAGTTGGACCTAGATCACGAAGTTTGAAGTGCTTCTTGAGATCATCGACAACATGTCATGCAGACTCCATAGACTTTGTGGCAATTGTTACATTGTTGACAAACACTGGAACAATAATCTGAGCATCATCTCTCTTGTACACCCATATGCTGTGTTCACAGCATACTCTGTCAAAGCCCATCTTGGTCATAGCGCTGTGGAGCTTTTTGTGCTATTCATATCCAGCCTGCTTTAGTCCATAGATGGACTTGAAGAGATGAAGCACCCAGCTCTTGTCCTTTGTCTCAAATCCCTCTGGTTGTTGAAGATATACCTCCTCTTTTAGATCACCATTCAGAAATGCTGATGAGATGTCCACACTCCAGAGCTCTAGATCCTCAAGTGCAGCAAGAGTGAGGACTGTTCGGATGGCTGCCCATTTTGGAGTAGGAGAGAAGGTTTCAGTGTAGTCAAAACCTGGCTGCTGTGAGTACCCTTTTGCGACATAGCATGCCTTGTAGTGTTCAATGGATCCATCAGGATTACACTTCACTTTGAAGACCCATTTTCCACCTATAGCCTTTCACCCTGGAGAGAGCTTCACAAGCTCAAAGGTGCCACTCTCCTGCAGTGCATTCAATTCCTGCTGAGCTGCCTCATACCATTTTTCACTTTCCTCTCCTGGCCGAGTCATCACCTCTGTAAGTGTCTTTGGTTCATCATTGGGTGCAGATGCTTGGTTTGCCATCTCTACTGCTGTCTGAAATGCAAGCTCAACAGCTTCTATATATGTGATATAGTCATCATCATGCAATACAAAGGTCATTCCTGTGACAACATCTGTCTCAGTAAGCTCTGGCTCAGCAGTGGTTTCATCAATGGGATCAGAAAGGGGTTCATCTGAGTCTGGTGAGTTCATCATATTGGTGCCAGAATGTTTATGGTGAAAACCACATCCAGTGTTTGGAGATGGGATTATAAGACCTTTAGAGTTGTATTGTGGCTCGAAGCATGCCCAAGGATGTAAAAGTGGTGAAAAAGGTATAGGAGATGTCAGAAGACTTGATGGTGGAGTAAGAGGTGATTCTGGAGGTGTTTGCATATTTGATAGAGTGGACAGAGCTGGCAAGAATGGTGATGATGATGATGATGGGAGTTGCTCAGATGGTGGAGATGGCTTATCAATAGGTATGTTTTCTCTCTCTTGATGAGGCATCACCACATCAGGTATAGCAGTATCTGCACTGTTATGTCTGTTTGTGGGAGATGTATCATCACCAAGAGGATTTATAATATTTTTGTGATTTCCAGAAAATACATGCTCATTGAATACAGCATGACTGGAGGTGATGAACCACTATGTAGATGGGTTTCAGAATAGCCAGCCTTTTACTCCCTCTGGATATCCAACAAAGATACATTTTTGGATGTGTGACTCTAATGCTTGACATCCCTTTTTTCGTACTAGCACATATGCAAGACATCCAAACACATGAAAGTGGGATATATCTGGTTTTCGGTGATTTGGATCCCATTCTGTGAAGGGTGTGGTGTTTGGAAGAGGATCTGTGGGGATGCAATTTCAGACATGAATGAATACTCAGAGAGCGAGGTTCCAAAATGATGGTGGGAGATGTGACTTATTTAGCATGGCAGTGATGGCCTCTGCAATTGTGTGGTTGACTCATTCTGCTGTGCCATTCTGGTATGGTTCATCGGGTTCAGTATGTCACCTTTTGATCTCATGCTCAGCACAGAAGTCGACAAACTCCTTTCTCATATATTCACTGCCTTTATCTTCCTGAAACTCAATGATTTTGAGTCCTGGGTGGGTATTCTCTGCATATGCTTTGAACTGCTTGAAGGCATTAAAGGCATCACTTTTATACTTCAGAGGTGCAACAGCCTAAGTGTTAGATGCACTGCAGATGAATGTTATCCAGTAGCGATAGCCCTCTGGAGTTGCAATAGGCATTGGACCTTTGATATCACTGTATACTTGCTCAAGAAGGTGTTTCTTCTGCTCTGAAGGGCCATGAGGAACATTGTGGCAATGCTGTTTGCCAGCAAGGCATGGTATGCAGATAGGATCAGTTGGGGGACCTGACTCTCACTTCATTCCAGTTACTAGCTGCTTTGTATGCATGTGCCATATAGTGTCCATGTTTCGATGACAGCAACATCTGTGCCAAAGTGTGTTATCCATCTGGCAGATACTTGTAGAGCTTGAGTTTGCAATGATAGTGATCGATTTTGAGAATGAATGTGTGGTAGCATTGATATAGCCAATATTGCTCTCATTTACAGTTGCTGTGAATTGGATCTTTTCACCCTGGCTGAAAGTGACATCTGATCCAGCGATTGAGATCCTAAATCCCTTTTCCCATGTAAGATGATAGGGCGATAAGAGATTACTTTTCAATGCTGGTACATGTAATGTGTCAAGAAGTTCCACCACTGAGCCTTTCTCCCCCTGAATCTCTGGCTCCAATACTACT
>NW_025064914.1:258190-287298 GCF_019112545.1 Guyanagaster necrorhizus
TACTTGTCTTAGTGGCATGTAGAATTGGCCCCATTTGAGGTACCATTTCTAAGTCCAACTTGGACTTAGTATTTTCCAAGGTGTGGTGCTGAACTTTTCTAAGTTCCAACCTGACTTAGGATTTTTATCCTTAGGCCATGTTATTTTACAAAGTCCCTTTTGGACTTAGTATTGGTGACTAGCATGACTATCAGCTCAGAGCCTCAGCCATAGTCCTCTACTGGCTAATGATTCTCAGTTACTAGCATATTCTAGTGTGTTATGCAGAATTTGCAAATTATAGGGCTGAACATGTAGCCTGCATATCATTGTGATGCCAGAATGGCCAGCTGTTGTGTGATTATGGCAAGTGGTGATGATCTCACCACGAAGTCCTTGATCTCAGAGAATATAGATCTGTCCATCATAATGGATCAGACCTCCTTCCTTCATCATCCCATGCTCATGATTGAGAGATGAGGCCACTTGTTGGTCCCATTTGTAGTTGTCCTGAGTCATGCTTTTGATGCACTCATGAATTTCTTCCTCTGTCAGCATGATCATGGCCCTAAAGTGTTCAGGCTGCAATAACATCATCCCCTCATTATTGGCTCCCCTCTGATCATGATCTGCTCTTCAGCTGAGAAGATCAGCCTTCTTGTTGGCTGTTCCTGCCTTGTGATGGAGAGTGTAATGATATTGGCTGAGTTCTGTGACCCATCTAGCTTGTCAGTGGTTCAGTTTCTGTGGTTGTCAGAAATACCAGAGATTTTGATGATCTGTCCAGATCTCAGAAATCTCCATTGCCCCAATCAGGTAGTGCCACCATTTCTCCAAGGCAAGCATAATGGCAAGTAGCTCTTTGTCATAAATCTTGTAGTTTTGCTCAGTGACCATGAGTGTCTTAGATAGAAATGCAACAGGATGCCATTTTCCATCTTATTCTTGGGATAGAATAGCTCTAATTGCTTCCTCACTTGAGTCAGCCTTGACCTGGAACCTCCCTTTCTGTGTTGAGATGGTGAGGACTACATCCTCAGCAAGTCATCATTTGAGGTCATCAAAAGTGGCCTGTTGGGAGAATCCCCAGGTCCAGGGTGCATTGCCAGTTAGTTGGGTCATTGGTTGAACAATCTTGCTGTAATCTCAGATGAAGTGTCAGTAAAAGTTCATGAATCCAAGGAATAACTGTAACTCCTTTTTCTTGGTTGGCTTCAGCCACTCAGTCACCTCTGCCACTTTGATGAGGTCCATCCTAATACTCCCTTTGCTGATGATGACCCTGAGATATTCAGTTTCAAGTACCTCAAACTTGCATTTTTCCACTTTGAGGAATAGTTTGTGCTTTCTCATGAGAGCTAGTACTTGTTGCACTAGTTTCCTGTGTTCCTTCTTCATTTTTGACATGATGAGGATGTCGTCAAAGTAGATGGTGACCTTTCCAGTGGAGATGAGATCTTTGAAGATGTCATTCATCATCTATTGGAAGGTTGCTAGAGAGTTGGTGAGCCCAAAGAACATGACAGTGGGTTCAAATAGCCCTTGGTTGGTTTGGAAGGCTGCCTTCCACTCATCTCCCTCCTTGATACAGACATTGTTATACCTCCACTGGACATCAAGTTTGGTGTAATATTTGGTGCCCCAGAGCTTGTCCATCAGTTCAGAGATCAAGAGGAGAGGGTATTGATTTTTGATGGTCATTTTGTTAAGCTTTCGATAGTCCTGAACTGGTTGAAGCTTGTCATCTTTCTTTTTGATAAAGAAAAATGGAGATGCCATCAGAGATTTCAATGGTCAGATTCATCCACTGGACAAGTTCTCATCCAGGAACTTGTCAAGCTCTTGCTGTTCATTATTGCCAAGAGGGTAAGTTTTGCAATCCAAATTGGTGTTTGCATTCAGATTTAGTTTGATCACATGATCCCATGGCTTCAGGTCTGGTAGTTTGTCAAAGCTCTCCTTCTCAAATAGATCTTTAAAGTTGCATGCCCATTTGGGCACCATTTCTTCAAAGGTTTTCTCCTCCTTCTGTTCAGCAGCTTGGGCAGCTAAGTTGTTGGCATGGTGGACTGCTTGAATGTGTACCTCCTGCTGAAGATTGACAGCAATAATGGTTTCTCCATCCTCCATTTCCTCATCCCACCAATCTTCTGGGTTCTCATTGGGTAATTCAAATGGAATTTTTGAGCACTGGCATCTTGCAAATGTAATTCTTCCAGTTTTCCAGTTGATTAGTGGATTATGATGTATCAACCAGTTGTGACCAAGGAAGATCTCCTTGGTCCTGAGATCCATCACTGCCAAGTCAATTTGTTCAGGGTGATCACCAATCATGAGTCTGAGCTTGATAAACTCAGTGATTGAACTGGCTTGGTTCTTGGTCTCATCTGCATTATAAACCAGGATGGGAGCCACAGTGGCTGAGGTTGGAAGTTCATGCTTGTTGACAAAAGCATGATTGATCAAGCTTCTAGTGCAACTGCTGTTGATCAGAGCAGTCACAGCATATATTGATTGAGACATGAGTGTCTCGATCTGGGCTTTGGTGATCAAGTCTTGTTCCAGGGTTTTGGGCTGATGAATGAATTTTTATAGTCCTCAAAGTTCATCAAGCCATTTCAAGGCTCAGCATCATTCAGCTTGCTTTATTCCTTTCACCATTTCATCTATTACTTCTTCGGCTTGAGTTCAGTGGATCCAATTCTTAAGTATAGCTTTTGCTGCAGCTTCATCTTTGGTGTCTTTGATGGCCCTCCAAGTCCACTTGCTATTGAATGGTTTGAGCCAAGTAATGGGGCTCTCTGCCTCTGTTCAGCCCAAAGGTGTTTGAGTTTTTTCTTTAGGTGATCCCTTGGTGTGCAAGACAGATAGCTGGAGTATATTTGAATGCATGGGTAAGATAAGCATAGGAGTAACTACAGAAATACTATCAGTCCAACTAGCAGCTAAGGGCTGCACAACATGAAAGTCTTTGGCTGATCCAGTGGAATCGCTCACTGATTGGCTCCATCTTTTACTTCCTCCACCTTGGACTCCTTGCATAGTTCTTTGTCTTCCTTTTGTAATTCAGCAATCTGTGCTCTGATGTCTTCATAGGTGCATTTCTTCTTTGGGCAGTCCTTTACCATATGGCCTTTCTGGCCACAGTTGAAGCACTTCCCCTCCTTCTTCATTTGATCTATGTCCATCAGCTTCCCAGCTCCAGTATATGTGGTTCTGATTCTGGTCTTCTGTGCACCATAGGCAGGGGCCATTGAGGGTCCCAATGATTTCCCAGCAGTTATCTCTGATGATTTGTTCAGGGTTGGTGGGGTCAGCTTCTTAGAGTAATCTTGAAGAGTCAATAATTCCACTTTCTGCCTTTGTCACTCCTTGTACATCTCAATGATCCTTTTCTTCCATTCATCATATCCCACTGGCATCAATGCTTTGACACCAATGGCAGAGATCATCATGATGTAGGAGGAGAGGACACCTCTCTTGAGAGCCTTGACCATTCACTCATCATTTATGACATCATCATGAATTCTGGCAAGCTTTACAAGTCACTCCAGCTCATTGAAGTAGTCTGTGGCTGTCTTATCTCCCATTTTGAATTCCTTGATCTTCTGTTTGTATACCTCCTGTACAGCTGAATCAATGAATTTGTCATACAACATCTGCTTGAACACTGGCCACAAGAGATATTGATAGTGTTTCTGAGTTGACAATTGGAAATTTGGGGAGATCAAGATCCACCAGGTCTTGGCTTTTTTCTCAAGGTAAGAGATGGCAAAGACAACCTTGTTCATATCAGTGCTGAGATATCTGATATAAACTTTGAAGTATTGTTCACAATCAACCAGAAATCAGTCGATATTATCTGATGTGTCTTTGAAAGGGTGGGGTTTTTGAAGTAAGTTGGATTGGCATTATAGGACAGCTGCATTATCAGGCAGGACACCCATCAGATTGGGCCATTCTGAGAATGGGGGTCAGTTTCATTCATGCAGGGGTCCAGAGAAGGAATGGAGGGAGTTGTCATCTGCTACTGGGCTTCCTCATGGTGCTGCTTCCTTCTGGACAATGATCCCATCTCACATGGTGAACCCTAGCTGGACTGCTTCAGGATCATCCTGTAGGGGTTCTTTTCCTTTGCCACTCTCAGTTGCCTTATCCAGCAGAGGTTGTGTCTCTAGGATTTGGCTTCCCCAGCCCATCCATGGGTTTCAGTAGGAGCTTGGTGGCTGTAATGGCTGGAGTCAGTATCAGGACAGCTGGGTTGTTGTAGAGGTCAAGGATGGGGTGGAGTCTGAAAATGTGCTTTGGATTGATAGAGCCATGTATACAGCTCATTTTGAGGTGATGGGGGGTGACCATGGCATTGGTTATACTGGAAATGCCAGCTGATATGCTGGTGGTCTGCTGACTGGGTCTTCAGGATGCCTGTTGTTGTATTGCTGGATAGCATAGTCAGTTGCTGCATGCCTCAAGATTTCTGTTTGCTTGTTAGATGTAGAATGCAAATATAATTGTCCCATTTGCAATGCTGCCCAAGCAGTGTCATGCCATAAGAAATTTACCCCTTGCAGATAGTACTCCTGGTATTCTTGTGTTCTGGCCTTCTGAATCATCCTTTCCAGTTCTTCTTCATCAGTGTCCTCCTATAATCCATATGCTAGTTTTTCCCCAGTGTGTGATGGGTCACTACTCTCAGTATCCTCATTCTTGTCCTCCTCTCTCCTTTCCTCAGAGAGGAAAGTGATGAGTGAGTCATAGGAACTCTCTCCAACCTCTGGCTGTATAGTCTTCATTGACCTCTCACTCCAGCTGTTAGATCCAAGCATCACGTGAGCAGAAACATGTGATAAACAGAAGCTGCCTCACACTTCAGGCAGTCATCTGAGTTCACTGATGTGCTTCTGGATCAATGTGTCACAAGGTCAAAGAAATTGGCTCAAGTGTAGAATGGTGTGTATAAACTTTAGCTTGAAGCTGGGGTTTCCAGCAAGAGTGAGCCTCCTTAAATACAGTTTTTGTGAATCACTATTAATACTCATACTTATTGTGTATTCCTCTGTCCTGGATGCCCATTGTCCTTGAGCATTGTTACTGTACATAAAAGGCCGATTGTGCATTTGTCATTGGGCATTGGTAGCATTGAAAAGTCATGACAAGATTGGCTTGTTGTGATGACTAAGCTGCTCCCATGGTTTCAAGCACTTGTTCTTGATGCCTTGACTAAGCATAAATAGGGGAAAGGAGAGAAAATCATAACACCAGCTGAGTACTGGGCCCAGCTATAGGGCCTGAAAAGTCAGATGTGTTGATGTAGGTAGAGGTGGGTTGACTCCCAATATCAGAGTTGTACTGGTTTCTCCCTCACACTCATGCCATCTCCACTTGCTGGTGATAGAGGCAGACATTTTGTCAGTATCCATCATCAAGGAGCTGCCCAACCACTCAACTCCCAAGGAACTCTCAGAGAGCTCCAGCAGGAATGTGGGCATTTCCAGGTGCTCATAGTCTATAGTGGCCAAGGATAGACTCATCATCGCTGAATGTTGCGTTGGCACTGGGGGTTCTTCAGAAAGGGGGATATTGGGGGGTTGAAGAGTGTGCAGAGGCTCCTGGGACATCATCCTGAGCTGGAGGAAAGACTCCATCATTCCTTGCTCAGGCTTCATTGGTGGTGAGGGTTTCTGCATTAGCCCAGACTGCTAGAGCTCATAGATCAGATCCTGAGATACTGGGTTCTCAGAAGATCAGAGTTGAGAGCAACTGGTCAGCTCATACAGGTGCAAGGACTGATGCAACCTCTGGTCAAAGGCCATACCAGTTGGAGATGTTGGCTCTTGTGAGCCAGTCTCTCTCATTATTTTGCTGCTGCTCTCTGTTCTGTCAGTTGTACTTGGCAGCCTTTCTTGCCTGCCCCTGGAGGATGAGGTGCTCCTCAAGCTCACTGTGAGGGGGTTGTAGAATGTTTCATTGTCTTTGTTCTTCTTGTTGGAGGGCTTTGTCATAGTTGAATGAGATGTTGAGGTCTCATGCTGGGAATAAGTAATGAATGATCTCATTTCTGCTTTCACAAATTCATCACTCATTGTCAAGCTGGTCCAAGAGAGACTGCCCCAGCCTGCCACTGGTACTGACAGAGCAGAGAGGGGAGGTGCCATGAGACTGGTTTCCAGGAGATGCATGTCAAGATTCCTAAGCCATCTGAGTGGCATGGAGGGAATCTCTGGCATGGTCATCAATCCTATAGGTTTGAGGGGTGGTGAAAGAGTTGGGAGAGGGAGACTGCTGAAAGAAGTCCCCTGGAAGCTTCTCATCTTCATGATCTGATATGGCATCTGGTATGAATATTCCTCAGTCTCTTGGGATGTGAGGGTACTGGTTTTGGCTTGTTCCAGGTCAAGAGGGGTATTGTCCTCCCTCTTCTTCTTGACCATCCTCCTGATGCATTCCACTAGGCTTGGCTTCCAGTATGGGGCTGGTCAGGGGCTGGTAGGTCATTCTTCAGGATTCAGGGATGTCATAGAGCAGGAGATCAGGGGTTACATTTCACAGGATCTGACAGATGTGTTGAAATTTATTATAATGTCAAATAGCCCAGGCAGTTATTGAGTGACATCCTTGGCACAGCTGGATGATCACAAGTAAACCTAATAGCATTCCAATGATGGAAGATAGGAGTTCAAAAAACTCTTGATCAAAGTTCAGGTCTGATGGGGTGACTGAAGGCATTTGGTTTCCTCCACACTATAGTGCATGAGAAAAAGGAAGATCAAGCTTTGAGCTAATTATTAGACCCAAGCATCAAGTGAGCAGATGCACATGATAAACAGATATCCCTTTGCACTTCAAGGAATCAGCTGAGTTCACTGATGTGTATTCTGATTGGTGTGTCATAAGGCCAAGAGAATCAGCTCAAGTATAGAATGGTGTGAAGATAAACTTTAGCTTGAAGCTGAGGGTTTCCAGCAAGAGCAAGCTGTCTTAAATATCATACAAAGTCTGCTAATAATACTACAACTAATTGTGTGTTTCTGAGTCTATTGTGCCTATTGTCCTAGGGCATTGTTACCATACATAAAAGGGTGATTGTCCATCATTGGATAATGCTGTTGCATTGAAAGACAATGATGGACTTGGCCAGTTGTGATGACTAAGCTTTGTCCCATGGTCCTAAGCACTTGTTCTAACACTCTGACTAAGCATAAATAGGGATTAAGTCTAAGAGAAAATGGAAAAATCATAACAGCTACTATGATGAAGACACAATATGACAAGCACTGATGCAATGCACATGAGTATACTATTAATGATAAAGTCTGGCTGGACATCAGCAACCTTCACTTTCTCTATCTGAAACAGAAACTTGCTGATAAATGGACCAGTCCATTCTCCATACTAGCAAAGATAGATGCATCAGCCTACAAACTTCAACTTCCACCATATTGGCACATCCACAATACTTTTAACAAATCTCTCTTTATACTCTATATCATGCCCACATTCCTGAACTAAGAATAACTGCTCCCTCCTCCATCAGACCTGATCAATGATAAAGAACATTATGATATCAATCAAGTATTAAATCATAGAAGCTGCAAAATTTGTGCATGTGGTGGTGGAGTGATGACAACTATTGACTATCTTGTCAGTTGGAAAGGGTATAGACCAGAATCAAACCAGTGAGACAATAAGAAGCAGATGAATGCAGATGACACTATACACAATTATGAATTATCTCTAAATTAAGCCATCAGGATGATGATCTTAAGGAGAGGGCAATATTATGATTTTTCCTCATTTCAGCCCCTGTTTATGCTTAGTCAGAGCATCTAACTCAGTGCTTAGAACTGTGAGACAATCTTAGTCAGCACCATCAACCATTATCTTGTGATATATAGCAATGCCCTGACAATGAGATAACTATTCTTTTGTAGATAACTATGATGCCTTAGGACAATGGGCACTATAGCACAGGGACTCACAATTAGTCACACTATATTTATCTAGGAGATGAACAGTATATAAGTAGCATCTCCAATGCTATATAACTTCAGTCTTGAACTATCCTTTATCATATCATTCTACTTGAGTCAACTAAGTATTGATCTTAGAACATAACATCTCTAAACATATCAGGTGGACTTAAGCATGATTGTACAAATGCAATACAGTGCTTATTTATCATGTGTTATTGATCATGTATCACTTGGGTCCAACATACAGTCTATGTTCAGTCTTTCTAGAGACTTCAACTTGGACTTCTTGGTGAGACCTGCATTTCACTGGACCTGTTCAGTATACAGACTATCCAGTATCTAGGATCTGGTAGAGGATTATCCCATTATCAATTGGGTTGATAACTGATACATAACTAATTTTAGTGAATGAGTGTCTAACCTGACCTATTCTGATAGTAATAAACTAAATATGGGCTATGCTGCAGATGGATTTTTCCACATGAAAGAGCAGAGTATCAGTGTCATAGTGATGATGTGAAGATTCTATTACCACTATTATGATGCACCATTTCCAATATTATTTTTGTAGGTTTGGTGTTGGAGAGCTATCAGCAACCAATAGCATCATAGGAGGTATGCACTCTGTCTGCTACAGTGGTTCTCAGAGCATGTCCTTATCTCTGTTCAGCTTTCTCTGAGATGATTCCTGTTCTTCATGCTGTAGATATCTACAGCACTGTCTAGCAGAAGGCCAAACTCATGTTTCATCACACTCTCAGTAATAGAAGGCAAGTTTCTTCATTCCTTTGACTGTCATGCAGTTAGGCCTGTGCAGGTATGATACATATATGAAGGTTGCTGAGCAGTTCAGTGTAGCACATGCATATCTCAGCAATGCAGCTATGGCAGCAGTTGAAATTGATAACCTCCTCACTGAATGTATGACAAAAGTAATACAATGATATGTGTTTACTCCAAAAATCTAACCTAATCATTATTCAGTCCTGTTCTGTTTACTTGACCCTGCTCATGGATATCATCTACAATAAGAGATCCTCAGTGCATCTTAAAATGCCTTCATCCAGTATTCTGCCACTGAACAAGCTAGAAGCTAAGGCATTTGTCTTAAACAAAATTGAGAAACTCATAAAGGAGATGGAGAGACATGTGATTGTTCTTCTTGGCATATGTATTGTCAGACACCATGCATGCAATGAAACAAAGAATATGATTAGAAAGACCAGATTCCCAGTTTATGCTGCATCTATGAGAAAGACTGCCATAAACAAGAGTTAGGACTATTTCAGAGGTGTGAGTATACTCTTGTCTCTGAAGATACCACATATTTACTGACTTTTTCAATATAGATTTATGTTGAATCAATCAGTCACCCTGAGATTAAGGAGAAGATTGAGTCAGCAAAGCTCATCTTATCTCTTGGCAGCTTAAAGAGTGGCATTAACAGTGGCAATTTCACTTATAGTATCCCAACTTCCCACACTATTGAGGTATATGTTTTTTTTTCACATCTCATTGTATGTGTTGTTTATCTTTCATGTAGTTGCACTCCTCTTTGACTAAAATTCAGTATTCCAACTATGCAGATATCAGCATGAAAGATCTGCTCTTAAAGTTGACCAGAAGACTGCAGTCCTATTAGAGTGCAGCACTCAAGTATGATGTTCCACATTTCCATGCTGTCATACCTCAGGAAGACTATGAATTCAGAGTGCTCAGAATATAACTGAAGCTTATGCTGAGATGATATTGCATTTGGAGGATGGCCAACTTCCTCAGATGCATTCTCAAGACCCCATAGAGATATGGACTAATATTAGGACTGTCTATTGAGTACATGGCTTTGTGACAAGTCTAGGATTGTATTAAGCCCAAGTGATATATGACTAAAACACATGATAAACAGATGCTATATCAAGTTCATAGTCACATCTGAGTTCACTATATATATATGGTAGGTTTTATGTCTCAAGGCCAAAGATTAATCAGCTTGAGATAAAATGGTGAAGATAAACTTTAGCTCAAAGCTGGGGATATACAGTGAGAGCTATACTACTTATATACTGTTCATAAGCTAGACAAAAATATACATACCAATTGTGTGTTTCTATACTATAGTGCTTATTGTTCTTAAGTGTTATTACTACCTACAAAAGAGCATTGTCTGTTGCCAAGAGGTGTTATTGCTGTTGGAGGACAATGGCTAATTCTGCCTATTATAGTGACTAAGCATGTCCCACAGTCTATAAGTACTGGGTTAGATGCTCTGACTAAGCATAAATAGGGGTTAATCAAGAAAGAAAAAAGAAAAATTGTAATATTACCCTCTTCTTAAGACCATCATCCTGATGAATTAATTTAGGAAGAGCTTATAGTCATGAATGGCATCACTGGCATTCATATGATGCTCAATTATCCATTGGTTAGATTCAGACCTATAGCCTTTCCAACTAACCAAATAATCAATAGTGGTTCAGCTTCTCTCACTATGGGCATAAACTTTGCAGAGTCAGTGATTGAGCACTTGATCTACTTCATACTGTTCTTCATTGTCAATGAGGATAGAGTCTGATAGAGGTGGTTGCTGTTGGTTTAGGATTGCAGAGGCAATAAAGGGTGTGAAGAGTGTTTTATTAAAGATATCATGGATCTGTCATATAGAGAGAAGGTGGAGACAATATGTGAAAGTGCCAACCTTGGCAAGGATTGAAAAAGAGCCTATTCACTTGTCAGTGAGTTTTTGTGTTAGTTAGAAGAAGTTTAGGTTTGAAGTATCAAGCTATACTTTGTTGTCTGGCTGATAGTTGTGTGCAGAGCAGCAATGTTTATCATATTGGACTTTCATAGAATTAGCTGCTTTTTCAAGAGCTGTGTGTGTTTCTGTGTGAATCTTGGTTATTAGAGAGGCAAAATCTGAGGATGCAGGCATGATAACATAGTGACATTTCATATAGGCAATATGTAGATGGTGTTCATGGTTGATAAAGAAGGAGATCTTTTCTGTTGCAGAGTGTATGCAGTTATTATGCTGGAATGCTGCTAATATGAGCCATTCCACCCAGTCATCTCAATAGTAGTTAATGAACATCTGGAGATACTTGATGATCTCCTGATTTATCCACTCTATCTGTCCATCTGTCTGAGGATGATATGTTATAGAGGCATTGCTGCAGATGTTCAGGAGTTAGTATAGGTTATCAAGAAACTTTGACACAAATTGAGGTCCCCAGTTAGAAATGACAACTTGTGGCATGCTATACTTGGTATAGACTTCATGTTACAATTTTTTTCTTTTCTTTCTCAATTAACCCCTATCTATGCTTAGTCAGAGCACCTAAACCAGTGCTTAGGACTGTGGGACAGACTTAGTCACTATAATAGGCTGATTCTGCCATTGTCCTCTGATGTGATGACAACCCTCAATGGTAAACAACACTCTTTTATAGACAGTGACAATGCTTGAGGACAAAGAGCACTATAGCATAGAAACTCACAATTAGTAGAGATATATTTAATCTGGACTCAAACAGTATATAAGTAGTGTAGCTCTCACTGTATATCCCCAGCTTTGAGCTAAAGTTTATTCTCTTACTATTCTACCTCAAGCCAACTTGCTATAGCCTTGGAACACAACACCATATAAAACACACATAGTGAACTTAGGCATGACTGTACAAACTCAATACAGCACTTATTTATTATATGTTTTGGTCATGTGTCACTTGGACTTAACAATTAACTTGAAGCTTCTGCTGCCCTTTCCTTATGTACAATAAGTGTGAAGGAAACTAAATGCCACCATCAAACTCTACATCCTCCAATCTTATCAATGACTTCTTTAAACTTTTAGCTTCTATCATTAGAATGCTTCTAGGTTTACTCATGATTATACAACTTTGCTGTGGACAACAATCAGTAACCACTTAGATAGTTAGGCACTATTAAGCTTTTCAGCAAGTACAAATTCTTTGAAATGTCACATCTAACCTCCCCTTTCACAACATCTCTGCCTCTGTCTGAGCCTCCTTCCAACCCATGTTCAGACCCATACCCAAAGCTGGACCTAGCAGCTTGAATTCACAGGGCATTGAGAAAGAAGAAAGACAATGATACCCTCTCTGACAACAATGAACAAATTAGCAGAAATGGTAACACTCAGCTCACTGGGTTCAGGAACCTATGGGTGCCAGCACACTTTCCTCCAGTCCTGAACCATGAGAATGAGAACCTCTCTGATGACTTCTTTAATGACAAGCCATCCTCTGACCCTTCCACTGTCCTGTCTGAGCATAGAATTGGAGACTGTGCCCAGGACTCCCTTAATGCCACTAGGATGGCTTCAAGCTTCTGACATGCATCCTCAGACTCTAGCCACAACTCCCTCTATGCAACCCTGGAAGGAAGCCTGATCTCTTCAGTCCATACTGACTATGATAGTCATGGGGCCACCAATCTCTGATCAAATGATGAGGACTCACCATCAAGGTGGGAGGACAGACTTTGTGTTCAGGTTGATGCAGAGAAAAGACTCTGCACTCAGCTTAGCTCTGACAAGAGCTCATTAAATTATTCCACAGATAACAATGCCTAAAGGGATGTTGAGCATATTCAACCCAAAGACTATTCAGCTGCCACTCATGCTGAGTGGGCCAGGCAAGAAGCAGAAAAACAAGCTCAAGATGTTGCTGAGTATGCAGCAGCCCAGGCTCAGAACAAGTATAAGGAGATCCAGTATGACAGGCAGTACCATCACTGCCAGCATGAACTTGAGGCTGCCACTTGGGGATCTGATTCTCCAAGCTGGTATGGCCTCTGAACAGAAACTTTGGGCTCTCTCTTCTGAGGGCTCAGCACACTAGCAGAGTCAGATCCATGGGGAGGATCTACAGAAGCCATCTGTTAGACTCAGGTCACACATGATCAAAACATATGATAAACTAGTGCTGTATTGTATTCATACAGTCATGCTAGAGTCCACTTGTTGTGCTTTATTGACCAATGTGCTTCAAGGCCTTTGCAAGAAAGCTTAAGAGTGAAATAATATGAATAAACTTTAACTCAAAGCTGGAGTTGTACCAGTGAGAGTGATCCTACTTATATACTACTCATCTGTGAAGATAAATATACTACTGCCTATTGTACTAGTCCAAGTCTTTGTGCTCATTGTCCTTAGGTGTCATTACTATCTATAAAAAGGTTGTTGTGTATTATTTAGGGTTATTATTGTGTTGGAAGACAATAACAGATGCAGCTTGTTATGATGACTACATCTGTTCCACAGTTCTAAGTGCTGGCTGAAGTGCCCTGACTAAGTATAAATAGAGGTTAATTGAAAAAAAAAAATAGAAAAAATCATAATATTATCCCCTCCTTAAGACTATTGTCCTGATGGCTTAATTAAGGAATAATTCATAGTCTCATATGGTGTCCACAGCATTCATTCATTTTTCATTGACCCATTGGTTGGATTCTGAGCTATAACTCTTCCAGCTGACCAAATAATTGACTGTAGTTGTCATGCTGCCTCCTCTCACATGGATTTTGTGGAGCTTGTAATTAAGAATTTGATTAATTTCATAATGTTCCTCATCATTAATCAGGTCAGAGGATGGAGGCAGTGGTCATTCCTGATTAGAAAAGGTGGATGTGATGAATGGAGTTAGGAGGGATTCATTGAAAATGTCATAAACCTTCCAGCTGGCTCAGAGATGCAGTTTGTATGTGGAGTTGCTGATCTTTGCAATAATAAAAAATAGGCTGGTATATTTGTCAGAGTGTTTTTGTTTATGTTGAGGGAGGTGAAGGTTGGAGGTGTCCAGCCAGACCTTATCATTAACATTATAGACATGTGTGGGGTTGCAGTGTTTGTCATATTGCTTCTTCATAGTAGTTGCTGCCTTTTCCAGAGCAGCTTGTGTTTTGGAATGGATTTTGGAATTTCTCATGTGAATTCATGAGAGACAGATATGGAGATGGCCATCCATTGTGTGTGTGACATATTGGGGTGTCATCCAAAGTTGATGAAAAATGGTGTCTTTCCAGTGGTGGAATGAACTCTGTTGTTGTGCTAGAAGGTGTCAAGTGCAAGCTATTCAGCCCAGTCATCCTGTCATTAGTTGATAAAAAAACCAAAGAAACTTCTCAATCTCCTGATTCACTCTCTCTATTTGTCCATCCATCTGTGGATGATAAGCTGTCAAAGTGTTTTGTCAAATATTGAGGTCATCCAGAAACTTGAACATGAATTGTGATCCTTGATTAGAGATTATGACTTGGGGTATACTATATTTGGCATACACTTCATCATGGAGGATCTTGGCTCAGCCCTCTGAGATTAATTCAGTTGAGCAGGTGATCAGGATGATTGCCTTTGAGAAACAATTGATGATGATGAGTATTGCATCATAGCCATTACATTCTGGCAGTCCAGTGATCATATCCACTGAAATGTGCATTCATGGTGTTTGGAAGACCTCATGTGGATGGAGCGGTGCTGCATATGGTTGAGTTGATGATTTTCCCTGCTGGCAGATTTCACATTTCTTTACATATTGTTTGATGTCTTGTTCTATCTTCAGCCACTAATATTCCCATAGAACCAATTCTTTGGTTTTAGCAATGCCTGGGTGCCCTGCAGTTATGTGGTCATAGCATGTGATGATGATTTCACCATGGAGTTTCTGGTCTTATGGGATGTAGATCTGCCCATCATAGCAGATCAGCCCTCCTTCTTTTGTCATTCTCCATTCATGATTGATGATGGGGCCACTGGCTAATTCCATTTGCTGTCATCCCTCATGGCACTTTTGATCCATTCATAAATCTCCTCTTCTGTTGGCATTATCATTGCCTGAAAGTGTTCAGATTTTAATAATACTACTCCTTCATTATTGTTGCCTCCTTAGTTGTGATCAGCTCATCAACTGAGTAGATCCACCTTTTTGTTGGCAGTTCCAGCTTTGTGGTGGAGAGTATACTCATACTGGGAGAGTTCAGTTACTCAGCATGCTTGTCATCAATTAAGCTTTTGGGGAAGTCAGAAGTAATGGAGGTTCTGGTGATCCATTCAGACTTCAAAGGTCTGGACTGCCTCAATTAAGTAATGTCACCATTCCTCCAAGGTGAGCATTATGGCAAGCAATTCCTTGTCATAAATCTCATAATTCTGCTTGGTTATTGTTAATGCCTTAGAAAGGAAGGCTACCAGTCATCATTTCCCATCCCATTCCTGAGATAGTACAGCTCTAATAGCCCTTTTGCTTGAGTCAGCCTCCACTCTGAACTTCTCTTCTTGTGTCAGGATGATGAGGATGACATCTTTAGCAAGTCATCATTTTAGATCATTGAAGGTAGTTTGTTGTGAGTGTCTCCAGTTCCATAGAGCATTTCCCATCAATTGTGTCATTGGGTGGACTATCTTGTTGTAATCATAGATAAAATGCTTGTAAAAGTTGGTGAATCCCAAGAAGGACTGAAGCTCCTTCTTCTTAGTCAGTACTGGCCACTCAGTTACTCCAGCAACCTTGATGGAATTCATCCATATGCTTCCCTCACTGATTATCACCCTCAGATACTCTGTTTCCAGTACTTCAAACTGGCATTTTTCTGCTTTGAGGAAGAGCTTGTGTTTTCTCATGAGTTCAAGTACCTGTTGCATCAGTTTTCAATGTTCCATCCAGTCCTTGGACATAATCAGAATGTTGTCCAGGTAGATGGTGACTTTCTCCATGGCCATGAGATTCTTAAAAATATTGTTCATCATCCACTGGAAGGTGGCAGACAAGTTGGTGAGCCTGAAAAACATTACTATGGGCTCAAATAGCCCTTGGTTAGTTTGAAATGCTGCCTTCCACTTGTCACCTTCTTTTATTCATACATTGTTGTATTCCCATCTGACATTCAGCTTGGTGTAGTATTTGGTGCCCCACAACTTGTCCATCAATTCAGAGATCAAAGAAAGTGGATAACAATTCTTGATCATTATTTCATTCAGCTTCTGATAATCTTGAACCAGATGAAGCTTGCTGTCCTTCTTTTTGATGAAGAAGAACAGTGAAGCTATTGGGGACTTTGATGGCTGGATCCACCTGCTAGAGAGGTTTTTCTCCAAGAACTTATCAAGTTCTTATTGTTCTTGATTGCTAAGAGGATAAGTTTTGCAATTAAGATTGGCTTTGATATTAGAGATGAGTTCAATGGCATGATCCCAGAGTTTTGGCTCCAGTAATTTGTCAAAGTTTTCTTTGTCAAATAAGTCTCAGTAGAGAGAGCAATCAGCACCATACTCTCTCAGGAACAGGATGGAAAGTGGCAACTGGTGGCATTCCTTTCAAAGGCATTAACCATCACAGAATGGAATTATGAGATCTATGACAAGGAGCTCTTGGCAATGATGCTAGCACTCACAGAATGGTGACACTACTTGATCAGCACTGTTATGATTTTCTCTATTTTCTTTTCTTTTTTCTTGATTCATTCAGGAATTGACCCCTATTTCTGCTTAGTCAGAGCATCTAACTGGCACTTAGGACTGTGGGAGTGCTTAGTCAGCAGCACAGCCCAGATCCTACTGTGCAGCTGTGAGCCTCACAGCAGTAACAGCAGTAACAGCCATGCAGCAGACAATACTCTTTTGTAGGTAGCTTAATGACACTGGACAAAATGCTCTACAGCTTCAGGATGCACAATTAGGTAGTTATATATTTAGCATGAATGATGACTAGTATATAAGTAGCATAGCTCTTGCTGTAGTAACCCCAGCTTTGAGCTAAAGTTTATTCTTTCACCATCTTATCTTGAGCAACTTGCAACACTTTAACAACACAGTGCCATCAACACATCAAGTGGACTCTGACATTCTAACCTGAAGTGCAAGGTTGTGTCAGTTTATCATGTGTTATTGGTCACATGAAATTTGGGCTTAACAAGTATAGTCCAAACATTTAAGATTTGGACTGATCATCAAAATCTCTAGTACTTTCATCTCCTCTAGAAACTCAATCACTGACAAGTGCAATGAGTAATAGAACTCTCTGAGTACAATTAGATGCTCTATCACAAAGCTAAGGCCATCAACAAGAAAGTGGATCTTCTCAGCTAGCAAGCCAATCATGATCAGAGAAGTGATGACAATGAAGAGGTTGTGCTATTAAAGCCCAAACACTTCCAGGCAATAATAATGCTGACAGAGGAAGAGATACATGAACAAATCAAAAGTGCAACACATGACAACAGCAAATGAGACCAATATGTGGCCCTATCATTAAACCATGAATGAGGAATGACAAAGGAAGGGAGACTTATCTGATATGACAGGCAAATCTATATCCCATAGGATCAGCAACTCTAGGGTGAAATCATCACCACATGCTATGATCATGTGACAGCAGGGCATCCAGGGATTGCAAAGACCAAAGAACTGGTCTTGCAGGAGTATTGGTGGCCAAAAATGGGCCAAGACATAGAACAATACATAAAAGGGTGCAAAACCTGTCAGTGGGAAAAAGCATCAACTCAACCACATGCAGCACAACTTCATCCAAACAAAGTTCCTCAATCATCATGGACCCACATCTTGGTCAACATGGTTACTGGGCTACCTGACTGTAATAGCTATGATGCTATACTGGTTATTGTCAATCACTTCTCAAAAGTAATCATCTCTATCACATGCTTGATAGAATTGACATCAGAAGGATAGGCCAAGATTCTTCATGATGAGGTTTATACCAAGTATAGCATGCCTCAAGTCATCATCTCTGATTAAGGACCTTAATTCATCTTGAAGTTTCTTGACAACTTATACCAGCTACTGAATATCTGATGGAATGCCTCTATAGCGTATCATCCCCAAACTAATAGACAAATAGAGTGAGTCAATCAGGAGATCAAAAAGTACCTCTGATTATTCATCAATTACTGACAAGACAATTGGGTTGAGTGGCTTGCTCTAGCCACTTTTCAACACAACAATCATATCCATTCAGCCACTGGAAAAACCTCCTTCTTTATAAACCATCCAAATATCTCACATACAGAACATATTCACATCACAACACCTGCTTTCTCTGATTTCATGCATACCATGACCAAAATCCATGATGAAACCCATGTCACCCTTAAAAAAGCAGCATCCACAATGAAAAAACAATACAATAAACATCACTCTCCCATGCATCAATATTCTATTGACAACAAAGTATGGCTCAATATGATGAACCTTCACCTCTCTTGTCACAAATGAAAGCTTGCTGACAAATACACTGGTCTCTTTCTGATTCTTGCCAAAGTTGGCAGCTCTGCATACAAGCTCTGCCCATCCATCACATGGAAAATTCATGATGTATTTAATAAAATCCTACTCACTCCATACATTGCCTCCACATTTCTGAACTAAGAATGACCACCACCATCAGAACCTGAACTCATCAACAATGAAGAACACTATGAGATCAATCATGTTTTTAATCACAAGCTCCATAAGATTCATGCACATGGCAGGGGAACTCAAACAACAGTTAATTATTTGGTTAGTTGGAAGGATTATAGCTCTGAATCTAATCAATGGATCAATGAATAACACATGAATGACAATGAAGCAATCTGTGACTATGAACTCTCCTTAGAATAGCCATCAGGATAATGGTCTTAAGGAGAGGGTAATGTTATGATTTTTCCCTTTTCTTTCTCAATTAACCCCTATCTATGCTTAGTCAGAGCACCTAGACCAGTGCTTAAGACTGTGAGACAGGCTCAGTCACCATAATAGACTGAATCTGCCATTGTCCTCCAATGTGGCAATGATCCTCAATGACAAACAACACTCTTTTGTAGACAGTAACAATGCTTGAGAACAAAAAGCACTATAGCATAGAAACTCACAATTAGTAGAGATATATTTAATCTGGACTTGAACAGTATATAAGTAGCATAGCTCTCACTGTATATCTCCAGCTTCAAGCTAAAGTTTATTCTCTTACTATTCTACCTCAAGCCAACTTGCCATGGTCTTGGAATACAACACCACATAAAACACACATAGTGAACTTAGACATGACTGTATGAACTTGATACAGCACCTATTTATCATGTGTTTTGATGCCATATCACTTGGGCTTAACACTTTATCACAGAGGATCTTTGCCCAATCTTCTAAAGTCAATTCAGTTGAGCATGTGACAGAAATGATGGCCTTTAAAAATTAATCAACAATGATGAGAATTGCATCATAACCATTGCAGTCTGAGAGTCCAGTGATTATGTTGACTAAAATATGGGTCCAGGGTGCTGATAGCACTTCATTGAGATGTAGACATGCTGCTTCTGCTTGTGTGGAAGCCTTCATTCATTGACAAGTTTCACATTCCTTCACATACTTCTCCATGTCCTATCCTATCTTTGGCCACCAGTATTCCTGTAAAACAAGTTCTTTTGTCTTGGAAATTCCTGGGTGACCTGCTGTTGCATGGTCATGATATGTGGTGATGACCTCACTGTAAAGTCACTGGTCATATGAGATATAGATCTGCCTATCATAGTGAATCAGTTTATTCTCCCTTGTCATCTCCTATTTGTGATTGAGTGATAGGGTGATCTGCTGATTCCATTGACTGGTATTCTATGTGGTGATCTTGATCTGCTTATGGATCTCCTTCTCTGTTGGCATTATCATTGCTCAGAAGTGTTCTGGTTTTAGCAGAATTACTCCTTCATTGATTTTCTCCTCCTGATCATGATCCATCTGTTGGCTTAGTAGGTCAGCCTTCTTGTTTGCTGCACCTGCCTTATGGTATAGCAAGTACTGGTACTCAGATAGTTCTGTAACCCATGGTGCTTATTGTCAATTAAGTTTTTGTGGTAGTTGGAAGTATCAGAGATTCTGGTGGTCAGTCCAGATCTCAAAGATCTGGATGGCTCTGATCAAATAATGATGCCACTCTGTGAGGGCCAGCATTATGGCCAAGAGCTCCTTATCATAGATCTCATAATTTTGTTTTTTCACAGTTAGTGCTTTAGAGAGGAATGTGACTGGGTACCACTTTCCATCCTGTTCCTGGGAAAGTACCACACCAATGGCTCTCTCACTTGAGTCAGCTTCCACTCAAAAACATCCTTCCACTGTCAGGATTTCTAATACCACATCCTCTGTCAGTTATTTCTTTAGATTATTGAAAGCATTCTGTTGCAATAGTCTCTAACCTCAGAGAGCATTACTCATGAGCTGGGTCATCAGGCAGATGATTTTGCTGTAATCTCAGATAATTTGTTGGTAGAAGTTGATGAACTCCAAGAAAGATTGCAGCTCCTTCTTCTTTGTCAGTATTGGTCACTCTGTCACTGATGAATTGATGAGACCAAAGAACATTACAGTCAGTTTGAACAGTCTCTGGTTGGTGCAGAATGCTGCCTTCCATTCATCCCCTTCTTTAATGCAGACATTATTATACCTCTATCTGACATCTCTCTTAGTGTAGTAATGCACCCCTCACAACTTGTCCATCAGTTTCAAGATCAATGGAAGACAATAGCAGTTCTTGATTGTCATCTTGTTCAGCTTCTGATAATCCTGTACAGACTGAAGTTTCCTGTCCTTTTTCTTTATGAAAAAGAAGAGGGATGCCATGGGAGACTTTGAGAGTCAAATGTGTCTGCTAGAGAGATTTTCTTCCAGGAATTTATCAAGTTTCTGTTGCTCCAAGTGACTGAGTGGATACATTTTGCAGTTGAGGTTGGCATTTGCATTTGGGATTAGTTTGATCACATGATCTCATAGTTTTGGTTCTGGTAACTTGTTAAAACTCTTCTTGCTGAAAAGGTCATGGTAATCCTGAGCCCACTCAGATACCATCTCTTCAAATGTCTTCTCTTCCCTCTCTGCAGTGGCTTTTGCTGCCAGATCATTGGCATGATGCATTGTCTAAATCTATATGGCTGGTTTCATATCTATTGTGAGGATAGTCTCACCATCTTCCATCTCCTCATCTCACTGATTCTCAGGATCTTCATCTAGCAACTCAAAGGGTATCTTTCAGCATCAGCAGCAAGCAAAGATTATTTGTCTGGTCTTCCAGTTGATCATGAGATTATGCCAGATCCAACAGTCATGGCCAAGGAATACTTCTTTTGTTCTGAGGTCAGTGATGGCCAAGTTGATCCATTTGAAGTGGTCTCTGATAGTTAACCAGAGTTTGATGAACTCAGTTATTGAGCTAGCTTGATTCTTTATTCTATCTGCATTATAAACAGGGATGAGGGCTGCCATGGCCTGCATTGGAAGGTTGTGCCTGGTGATGAAGGCTTGGTTGATAGAGCTCTCAGTGCACCCACTGTTGATCAGGACTGTGATCATGTGAGCTGTTCAGTTGGTGAGGGTTTCTATCTGTACCTTGATCATCAAGTCTCTTCTGGCAGATTTTTGCTATTGTATATACTTTCTTGGCCCCCTGAGCTCATCAAGCCATTCTAGTGCTTGGTACTATTCAGCCATCCTCATTCCTTCAACTATTTCATCAATTACTTCTTCTCCCCTTGTTTGGTATACCCAATTCTTGAGCATCACCTTCACTTCTTCCTCTGTTCTGGCATTTTTGATGGCATGCCAAGTCCATTCTGTGTTGAAAGGCTTTAACCAGTTATGAGGAGCCTCTCTTCTGTTTTGGCCCATAGGCATTTGAGTTTTTTATTCTGTTGATCCTTGCAATGGGCTTGGTATAGTGGTAGATGAGGGTATATTCAAATGCACATAAATATCAGTAACTAAAGATGATATATAAATCTGTCCAGCAGCTATAGGAGACACACCACTAAGTTCTTTGGCTGACTGAGTGAGATTATTCACTCATCAGCCCCATCTTTTACCTCCTCTACTTTTGTGTCCTTTTTTAATTTCTCAAGTCCATCTGCTTCTTTCTGTAGTTTAGCAATCTGGGCCTGGATATCCTCTCTCATGCACTTCTTTTTCAGGTAATCCCATGACAGATGATCTTTCTGTTCATAATTGAAGCACTTGCCCTCTTTCTTTAGTCAGTCTATGTCCATTGGTTGCCCACTTCTGATGTACATGGTGCCAGTGCCTGTCTTCTGCATGCTGTAAGTCAGAGTGGAGGAAGAGGGAGTACTGGTCTTGATGTTGGTTTGGTTGCTGGACTTTGTATTTGTAAGATAGTTCAATTTCTGGTCACTCTGCAGATTGGCATTCTCTGCCTTCTGCCACTGTCACTCTTTGTTTATTTCAGTGATGCACTCTTTCCACACATCATATCCTTTCAGAATATTGATGCCTATGTCTGAAATCATCTTGGTGTAGAGGAGAGGCACTGTTAGACCCAAGTTGCATGTGACTGTAAACACATAATAAACTGATGTCACTTCACACTGAGTGAAATGTCAGAGTTCACTGATTGTGAATACTAGTCATAATGCATCAAGGCCTTAAGACTGGCTCAAGAGAAGATGGTGTGAAAATAAACTTTAGCTTGAAGCTGGAGATTACCAGCAAGAGCAAGCAGTCTTAAATACTGTACAAGGCTTGCTAATAATACTACTGCCTATTGTATCTTTCTGAGTCCATTATGCCCATTGTTCTAGGGTGTTGCTACTATGCATAAAAGGATGATTGTGTGTCATCAGGCAATGCTGTTGTGTTGAAAGACAATGACAGACTCAGCTAGTTGTGATGACTAAGCTTCATCCCATGGTCTTAAGCACTCATTCTAGTGCCCTGACTAAGCATAAATAGGGGTTAAATCAAGAAAAGAACAGAAAAATCATAACATTACCTCCTCTTTAAGACCATTGTCCCAATGGCTTAATTTAGGGATAATTCATAGTCCCATATAGTGTTATTGGCATTTATTAACCATTCATTAACCCACTGGTTAGATTCAGGCCTGTAGCCTTTCCAGCTAATGAGATAGTCAGTCATCATTGTTGTGCCACCTCCTCTGGCTTTGATTTTGTGTAATTTATGATTTAATATTTGGTCAATTTCATAGTGTTCCTTGTCATCAATCAAATCTGGTGGAGGAGGCAGAGGCTGTTCTTGGTTTGACAAGGCTGGTGCAATATAAGAGGTAAGGAGTGTCTCATTGAATACATCATAGATTTTCCAGTGAGCTGAGAGATGCAGTTTGTATGCAGACTGGCCAATCTTAGTATTAGACTCAAGCTTCATGTGATCATAAACACATGATAAACTGTCATCACTTCACACTTTGAGTGGAATGACAGAGTTCACTGATGTGATTATTGATCATTGTGATACAAGGCCTGATTGGCTTGAGGATAGAATGGTATAGAGATAAACTTTAGCTTGAAGCTGGAGTATACCAGTGAGAGTGAGCCACCTTATATACTGTACAAGTCATGACTAATTATACTACTTCCTATTGTATGTTGTCGAGTCCTTTGTGCCCATTGTCCTTGAGTGTCACTACTGTATATAAAAGGTTTATTATGTGTTATTGGGCTATGCTATTGTATCAAAAGACAATGACCAAACAGGCTTGTTGTGCTGATTAAGCCTTGTTTCATGGTTCTAAGCACTTGGTTAGGTGCTCTGACTAAGCATAAATAAGGGTTACTTTGGAATAAAAGGAAAAGAAATAGTAAAAATCATAACACTTAGAGAGGATGGAGAAGGGGACCATCTGCTTATTGGACAGTTTCTGTTTCAGCCTTGGAAGGTGGAGGTTTGTTATGTCCAGCCAGACTTTGTCATGAACATTATAAGTGTGTGCAAGTGCACAGTATTTATCATATTGCATGTTTATGGCATTCACCACTTTTTCAAGGGTGAGCCTTGTTTTGTCATGAATCTTATTTATGGTCATAGTGAAGTTGGAGGAAGTGGGAGTTATAGTATGGGCACGAGTTGTTTAGATAATGTTCAGATGTCAGCCATGGTTGACAAAGAATGGGGACTTCTCAGTGGCTGAGTGTAGTCAGTTATTATGTTGGAAGGTGGTGAGAGCCAGCTATTCCACTCAATTGTCCTAGCAGTAGTTAATGAACAGGCAAAGATATTTTTCTACCTCCTGGTTGGCTCACTCTGTCTGCCTGTCGGTCTGTGGATGGTATGCCATGGAGGCATTGCACCAAATGTTTAGGAGTTTGTACAAGTCATCCAAGAATTTTGAGATGAATTGTGGACCTCAATCTGAGATGACCACTTGCAGCATCCCATATTTCACATAAACCTCATCACACAGGATTTTTGCCCAATCCTCTGATGTTAGTTCAGTTGAGCAGGTGACCAGAATGATCATTTTGGAGAATCTATCAATAATGATGAGGATTGCATTATAGCTGTTACATTCAGGAAGACCAGTTATTATGTCAACCATAATGTGAGTCCATGGGGATCAAGGAACCTCATTTGGATGGAGAGGTGCAGCTTGGGCCTTTGTTGAGGTCTTTCTCCACTGGCATATTTCACATTCCTTGACATACTTTTTGATGTCTTGTCTCATCTTCAGCCACCAATATTTCCATAGTACCAACTCCTTAGTTTTTGTGATTCCTGGATGCCCTGCTGTAGCATGATCATAACATGTGGCAATAATCTCACCATGAAGTCCTTAATCTCATGGAATGTAGATTCAGCCATCATATCAGATCATCCCTCCTTCTCTCATCATTCCTCATTCATGGTTCAGAGATGGAGCCACTCACTGGTCCTATTTGCTGTTATCCCTGCTCATGCTCTTAATCTGCTCATGGATCTCTTCCTCCATTTGCATAATCATCACCCTGAAGTGTTTGGGTTTCAGCAGTGTTACTCTCTTGTTATCTGCTTCCCCCTGATCATGGTCCACCCATTGACTGAGAAGATCCACTTTCTTGTTTGCTACCCTGGCTTTGTGGTGCAGAGTATACTGGTACTGACTCAGTTCTGTGACCCATTGAGCTTGTTGTCAGTTCAGCTTCTGGAGTTGTCAGAAATATCAGAGGTTCTGATAATCAGTCCAAACCTCAAAAGTTTGTTCAGCACCAATCAAGTAGTGTCACCATTCTTCTAGGGCAATCATGATTGCAAGCAGCTCCTTATTATAGATTTCATAGTTCCTCTTGGTGACCAATAGAGCTTTTGAGAGGAAAGCCACAGGTCACTATTTTCTCTTCTGATCCTGGGAGAGAATGGCTCTGATGGCTCTTTCACTTGAGTCAGCCTCAATTTGGAACTTTCCATCCTGGCTGGGGATGGCAAGTACTACATCTTCTGCCAATTGTCATTTCAAGTCACTGAAGGCCATCTGTTGGGACTGCCCTCAGATCCAGGATGCATTTCCTGTTAGTTGCATCATTGGGCAGACTATCTTGCTATAGTCCTGGATGAATCAGCAATAGAAGTTGGTGAATCCCAGAAACAATTGTAGTTCCTTCTTCTTTGTTGGCTCTGGCCATTCTACTACCCTGGCTACTTTGATGGGATCTATCTGAATGCTTCCTTCACTAATAATCACTCTGAGGTACTCCATTTCCAGCACCTCAAATTCACACTTCTCAGCTTTGAGGAATAGTTTGTACTTCCTCATAAGGGCTAGTACCTGTCATACCAGCTTTCAATGTTCCTCCTTCATTTTTGACATGATGAGGATGTCATCCAGATATATGGTTATCTTTTCAATTATGATAAGGTCTTTGAAAATGTTATTCATCATCCACTGGAAGATGGTGGGTGAATTGATGAGTCCAAAGAACATTACTATAGGCTCAAAGAGTCTCCAGTTGGTCTGGAATGCAGCTTTTCATTCATCACTCTCCTTGATGCATACATTGTTATATCCCCAGCAGACATCAAGTTTAGTGTAATATTTGGCTCCCCTAAGCTTATCCATCAATTCCAAAATCAAGAGAAGTGGGTAGCAGTTCTTGATCATTATTTTGTTAAGCTTCCAGTAGTCTTAGACCAGTTGGAGCTTGCCATCCTTCTTTTTGAAGAAGAAGAAGGAGGAAGCCATAGGTGACTTTGATGGGCAGATCCACCTGCTGAAAAGGTTCTTATCTAAGAACTTGTCCAGTTCCTGTTGTTTATAGTTGCTATATAGACATGTTTTGCAATTGAGGTTAGCATTTGCATTCAGAATCAACTTGATTGCATGATCCTATGGTTTTAGTTCTGGGAGTTTATCAAAGCTCTCCTTTTCAAAGAGATCCTAGTAGTCTCATGCCCAATTAGGCACCATCTCTTCAAACATCTTTTTCTCCTTCTCTGCATTGGCTTTGGCTGCCAAATCATTGGCATGATGCACTGCCCACATATGCAGTGCTTGTTGTATGTTGACAGTGAGGATCATTTCACCATCCTCCATTTCTTTATCCCACCTATCTTCAGGGTCTTCATCTGATAGTTCAAAGAGAATTTTCTGACATTTGCAATATGCAAAGATTATTTTCCCAGTTTTTCAGTTAACCAGAAGGTTATGGCAGATTAGCCAGTCATGGCTAAGGAATATTTCCTTTGTTCTAAGATCCATTACTGCCAGGTCAATTTGTTCAGAGTGATCTCCAGTGGTAAATTGGAGTTCCACAAATTCAGTTATTGATCCTGCCTGGTTCTTTGTTTTGTCAGCATTATAAATGGGGATAGAGGCAGCTGTTGCCCTGGTGGGAAGTTTGTGATTGTTGACAAAAGCATAGTTTATGGAACTGCCAGTGCAGCTGCTGTTGATCAGTGCTTCTATCATATGGGTGATTCAATTAGTGAGGGTTTTGATTCAGGCTTTAGTGATTAGGTCCTGGCCTGAAACCTTGATGCATCATATGTATCTCTGGGGCCCTCATAATTTGTTGAGCCATTTCAGAGGTTGATACTGCTCTGCATTCTTCATTCCTTTAATCATCTCATCAATGACTTTCTCAACTCAGATTCTATGTATCCAGTTCTTGAGAATGGCTTTGGCTGCTTCCTCTGTTGATGCTTCTCAGATGGCTCTCCAGGTCCATTTGGTGTTGAATGGTTTGAGCCAGTGAGTGGAGGTCTCTCCTCCTGTTTGGCCTGTGAGCATTTGAGTTTTGGTCTTAGGCAATTCTTTGGTGTGTGGTGTGGAAGATTTGGGTATATTCAAAGGCACACATAATTTAAGCATAGAGATAACTACAGAGGTACTATTAGTCTGTCCAGCAGCTATTGGTTACACACCATAAAGTTCTTTGGCCAACCCAGTGGAATTGCTCACTGGTTGGCACTGTCTTTTACTTCTTCAATCTTGGTCTCCATGCTGAGTTTCTCTGCTTCCTTTTGCAGTTTGGTGATTTAGGCCTGTATGTCTTCTCAGATCCATTTCTTCTCCAGGCAGTCCTTCAGGCAGTCCTTTGACATGTGGCCCTTTTGGCTACAGTTAAAGCATTTGCCTTCTTTCTTTATCTGATCAATGTCTATGAGCCTCCCTGCCTCTGTATATGTCATTCCAGTTCCTGTCTTCTGCATACTATAAGAGGTGCTGGCCATTGATGATTCTGTTTTGGCAGTGCTAGGTGGGCTGTTATTCTTGGGTCTAGAAGATGAAGATTGGTTTGGCTTTCAATAATCCTGTAAGTTGTTTTGCTCCACCTTTTGTCATTGCTGCTCTTTATATATCTCAATGATCTGTTCCTTCCACTTGTTATAACCTTGTGGGATGAATTTCCTGATAGCCAAAATTATCATAATGTAGGAGGGTGAGGATCCTCTCTTGAGAGCCTCTACCATTTGTTCATCATCTGTAACATCATCCCATATTTCTGTTGCAGGATGACACAAGTACCTGATGTCAACCTTATATAAGCATAGACAGTTTTGTTCTGAGTCGATGGTCAATTGCCTTTAAGCAATTGATCATTGTACTCAGGTAAGTAGTAGTCATATGTACCTCTGCCTTCAAGCAATTGACCGTTGTACTCAGTCTGGCCTATTATCCACTGCATAAAAGTAACCTGCCTGCAACAGGTTATGGGCCCCATGCTTTAAGGCCTATTTCGAGTTTTTTTTCCTTCGCATCTTGCCTGTGCCCTGCTATCTCTCCATCAGTCATTTCACTACTGAAACGATATCACTACATACATCATGCCATCCTTCGACACAATCAAAAAAGGCTTCAACAATCTAAATGCCTCCAACTATGGCGAGTGGGAAGAAAACATGTCAGCCTTACTCAAAACTCACTGAAAGTACCTTATCACCATTGGCTGTGACCCTGAACCAGAGTTTGCAGACCCCAAGAAGCCAACATACCAGGAGAGAAAGGACTGGAAGGACTGGAAGGAAACTCAGGTATCAGCTGCTGGCACAATCTATCTCTGCCTTGATGAATCCCAGAAGGCTCATGTCAAGAGCTGTCTTGACAATCCAGAGAGGATGTGGGACACATTAAAGGCACACTATCAGCAAAGAAAACTGGTGACTTGATTTGTAGCCTATGACAGCTTCTTCAATCTCAAGAAGGAGACAGAAGAATCACTTCCAGACCTTGCCAGTTGGGGCACTCAAATCATGAGTTGTATCTGTGCTCTGCATCCTGCTCATTTTGGCCTCCAGCAGTCAGAAGAAGAGCTTCTTGTTATGGCCCTGATTCGTGCACTCTCTCAGCCCAAATTTGGAAACTTCGTCACATCACTATTCCTTCTCTCCGATAAACTCACTCTCGAAGGACTCCACACTGCATTTCACAATGAAGAAAACAATCAGAAGCTGTATGCTGGTGATCCAGCAGTCTCTGTCACTCTCAAAGCCACACCTTTCCATTCAGCCACAAATCGGGCTACCAATGCCACTGCAAAATGTGGATGGTGCCTTCATGAGAATCATGCAGAAGAAGAATGTATAACCAAGAAGTTTTCACTTAAACAGGACCATGAACATGCTGCTGACCATACTGCTGGGAAGCATCATCACAAGGGGGCTGGAAAGAAGGACTCAGTGATATGCAGGCTACATGTTCAGCCCTATAATTTGCAAATTCTGCATAACACACTAGAATATGCTAGTAACTGAGAATCATTAGCCAGTAGAGGACTATGGCTGAGGCTCTGAGCTGATAGTCATGCTAGTCACCAATACTAAGTCCAAAAGGGACTTTGTAAAATAACATGGCCTAAGGATAAAAATCCTAAGTCAGGTTGGAACTTAGAAAAGTTCAGCACCACACCTTGGAAAATACTAAGTCCAAGTTGGACTTA